>NW_021940488.1:0-66347 GCF_001715985.3 Manacus vitellinus
CCTGATCCAACGCTACAGAGCAGTATAAGGAAAATTTCCTACTCTTGGTTTCAGAAGACAAGTAATTAATGAAGCAGGATGAGACTATGGTAACATGACTAGTCATGTATGGGACAACTTCCACTTCCTGGAAGTTGGACAGTGCCTTTGTACAGAACCTCTTACCATTTGTTATATGCTAAACCATTAGATTTTCTATCCACTCTAATTTTTGGCAAGACTCTGATGAGATCAACAGCTTATTTTAATTAAATTGTACTAATACTCTGGTCCGTAAAACCTTGAGTTTCAAAGAACATCTAATAAGTATATGAATCTATGTGTCTACTCACAGCTTGGAGCTGGAGAAGCAGATCATTTTTTTCCTGAACTAAAGAAACTTGCTTTTCTTCAAGTTCCTTTCTCCGGGCTTCAGATTTTTCCAGGGCCTCCTTCAGTTTCAAGAATTCTTCCTTCATATTGGCCATCTCCTTTTCAGTTTCTGCAGTCTTCAGAAGAGGTTTGATCTTAAAGAAAAGCTTCATCCAGGGCCAGTTCTTGACAGCCATAAAAGCACGGATGTTCCACTGAATTACAAGAAGAGCATCCCTGGTTTAAGAGAAAACAAACAAAATTCCCTAAACCTCAGCCTGAATTGAAAAAGTGAGGTTTTTTTTTTTTTCAGTTTCAGTCAGTTTCGTGGCTTTGTTCTGAGCAATATTAGGAACTTGTACTAGATTCCAAGAGATACAAGAAACTTCCTCCACATTTTCAGAGACACAAAAAATTTCCAAATCTGATTTTTACCAGAGCTTCAGGCAACTAATATACAGTTTTGTTTTATGCAGTTATTTTCATCATACATCCACTTTAAGCCTTTAATTTAGGGTTATCTATAGCCTTAGGGACCATAATTAATGGCTCTATTCAACTTATAATTAAATGGTAATTACTATTGTCTGCTAAGATTTAAGGGGGTGCCTTCATACCTGCGCTCCACTATCTTCTGAAACTCAATCCTCATCAGTCTGCCGCGTGCTCTTGCCTGGATCATCGTCAAGATTTTTGCAAGTCTCTCATCCCTCATCTCTTCTAGATGGCCCAGGAGACCAGCCTTGAAGAACACCTGGTACATGCACAGATGTCATTTCACCATGACAAAGGATTTTATTTCAGAGTTACACAGACCTTACTGAAATAGTTCAGGATGGTATTTTTGTTGACACATTATAAACTATACAAGTAAGGAAGGCCAAATACTACTTGCATCAGGGACTGCATCGTACAGTTCCAGAGTTGTTTTAAAACTGGGGTTTATCTCCCCAGTTTTGAATAGGCCAAACTACTGTATTGCCACAGTACCTTTCAGCTGTGGCAGGGTTCTAAGTAGGTCAGCTGAACCACAACTTCTGACTCCCAGAAATCCCTGCTAATGGGATCATGTCAGAATTGTACATGGCCTCATTTCAAAGGCTGCAGTTGATCTTGTGGTCCATCTCTGTTTGAATGTACATATATTATATTAAATAAGCTACTGTTTTACTGAGGGGCATAGAGCATCAGCTGCTGCTGTGTCCACTTGTATTGCTGTAATAAAAGCTTTGTGGGAGCTTGACCCAGAGAAATAATGTTCCTTTAAGAACAGCTTAAAACCTACTATCACTGTGCTGCTATTTTGCTGGTTTCTTGTATTATTAAGTCTCCATTAATCGGCACCACCAGAAAGTGCATAGTGTCCTATTCTGAAAATTAAATATTAGATTTTCTCTTTACATAAACAGTGATGATCTTTTCTAGTTACCTTGGTGTGTCCAAAACGATATTGGGTATGGTCAACATCTAAAGATGCCATCAGTTTTTCAGCAGCTTTTCTGCTATCCACAAACTTGTCCTCTGGGATTGCACCTGGATTCAGAATGCGGTACCTGTTAATAACAGATGAGCAATGAGTAAAATTGGCCTAATTCTCCTTTGGTTTTTCTTTCCTCTTCCCCCAAAACTTTAAGAAAAAAAAAATAAAATCACCCAGGGTAATTTTCTACTTTGCATCTACACAGACACAAGGAAGAGCAGAATTCTGTATTCTGTGTTCAGGCAAACTGAATGGAAAATAAACTTGAAAGGAATAAAATACCTCAAATAAAAATAAGAAGACATGTTTCGCCTATTTTGAGTGATGCATTAGGATAGGAGACAGCATAGCTCTGCATTACCTTTGTTTGAAGTCAGCATAAAGCACCCTGTTTGGGAAACCCTTACGGCAAATGCGGATGCCTTCCAGGACACCATTACAGCGGAGCTGATGCAAGACAAGGAATGCATCCATTTCACCTGCAGGGGAAAACCAAGGTTAAATTAAATTGAGTTTCTCCATAGGGCTTCATCTTCACCTCCCTGAGGAAATAGGAAAATATGAGACGTCATCTCCTGAAAGAGCAATATCATTGAATAAGGTGAACAGCACAAACAGTATTTAAGTACTATCTGGTGACTTAGAAGTAAGTAATAGAATGACAGAGTTAAATATACTAAAATTCTAAGACTGTTGTGTTTTCCATACCTGGAGTTTTTGATTCATTGGGGATAATGCATCGTACAAAGTGAGGGGCTGTAGATTTTAGGTTAGTCATCAGCTTATTTAAATTTTCCTAGAACAAACACATTAAAAACACAATTAGCTTTACCAGTTTAGTGGAATTCCAATCACTTATTTCTCTCTTTGGTTTGTTGCTTGTTAGGCTTACTAAGGTCATATTTCTAAAAAATCTCCAACTAAGTTGTAAGCTTGCCAAAATTATTACAGAGAAATATGTTCAAATAAACCTAAGTAACTTTATTATAGGATTCCACTCAGTTGTGGTAAAGTCTTAAGAAGTCATATGTTTTACTTGGAAGCCCAGAAATCTCAAAAACAAGATGAGCAGCAAGCAAGATGTTGTATCATCCTGTGGAGCATTTCTGTAAAACCAGCTGCATTTTCGCCTCGTCACTTCCCCACTCATGATCCTGAAGAGTACCTCCAAACAAGATAAAGTGACGTCACAAGGGGGGGTCACTGCGTTCTTCTGTCTTAGGTTTTCCTACATTAGAGCTTCCTCAATGTTACCCATAAGAAATGGTAAAAATGATAAACCACAGGACCCATTTTTCCCCAGGCATGATCCTAGTGGCAGCTTCCACCAGGAGCACATGCCAATCCCAGCAGAAGTGGATAACTGAAGAAAGAAGAGACTATCTACCACTTTGTTCAACCACAACTGCTTTAACCCTAGGATCCAATTCCAAGCAGTAATAAAACAGACATTAGCAAATTATTCGTAATCAGTTCCTGTTCCAAAGGCAGGCATGAAGCTGTAACCTACAAAATAGGTGATAAAATTTGTTCTCAACATTTTGTGATACTTTCTCAAACAAAATAAAAAACCCACTTAATCTCATGATTGCTCAAAGATGATCAAATGCAGCAGCTCCTGACACACAAAATTTTAATAGCAATGTATTCCCTTAGCCAAGATCAATAACCCAGTCTCCAAATCAAATTCCAGCATTTGAATTTCATTTTTTTCTTGCCCATTACAATCCTTAGCATTCTTCTTCAAAGCATTGTCTTAACTGAAACCATCAGGTGAGGAGAGATAAGCAAACCTTGTGCAACGATGACACCGTTTGAAAAGAAGCACCTTTCTTGCGTTTCTTTTCTCCACCCTGGTCACCTAAGGGGAACAAAGAAACATAAAACAATCTGTATCTCAGTAAGAGATGCGGGCAGGATGTGGGAAACAGGCAGACCATTTTAATAGCACTACTCCCTTTGACTGAAAGGCATAGCTAATGACCTGATAGCTCTGATTGAGCACATCATGTGTGATACATCAGAAATTTGCAGCTCTCTGTCCATATTTAGGATTTTTGTCAAAGACCACTGCAAGTTTTCTGGATTGCATTTGCATTTCAGATCTATACCGCATTCTTGTTATGCAGAAAGTCCATAAATATGAATAAGGCAGAAAAATAACTTTTAACAAAAGTCATTTGCAGTTTGTTGAAAGCTCCATAGGGTGAGATGATGTAGAAAAAGAAAAACTTAAATAAAAATAATGCTTAAGGAAAATGTATACTGTACATTGTACTGTATAGGCACTGATTCTCACATGTCTGCTATGCAGACACTGACCTTGTGCAAGTAACATTTGTCTAGAATAGAGGGAAATAACTATTTTTAATTTTAGATAAAGTAGCTTTGCATCCCCTGAATTTTGCTTAAAGCTTGGAAGTCAAAATCACTCAGATCCTCCCAAGGAATGCTGGATTCTGACAAGCCCTTTACAAAGTTTCACAAGTTTCAAACATGACCCAAAAATGTACAGCAGTTGCTGCAGCTTTCTAAACAGTGGACCATTAGACCATTCCCAGGAGGTCTGGCATTCCGTCACCTGTCAACAATAGTCAACATAAACGGAGAAATGGAGAGTGCAACGTGCTTGATGGAATTATCCACAGCCTTTCCCCCTTCAGAAAGCGACACTGTTGAGACTGGAAAAGGCTAATCTGGACAGGCTGTTCCTTTCTCCTGACACCTAAGAAAAGCGAGGTAGGATTCTGACAGACAGGAATATCCACAGGCAAACAGGCAGTTAGTAATTTGCAAGGATTTGCTAGTGGTAGGATTTTTGTTATGTATGTTCAGGTCCATCTCATTCCATTATGAAGCCTTCAGCCTGCTTGCTTCCTCAGGAAGTGTCTTGTGATTCATGACAACAACATCTACTGAAATGAGGTGAGTAAAAAACAGGCTATAAGTGATTGCAACTTCAGGACATAGGAGCTACATCTTTGTAATGAATACCAGTTATTTACTTAAGAGCAATTTGCTGGATGTTTACTACTTGTCTTCTCACAAATAAAACAGTTCCGTGTAAAAGACAGAGATTAAATACATCCTCGGATGTATATTAGTCTTGTCAAACAAAAAAACAACAGCAAACAAAAGGAAGACATATTGCCAAAGTCTTCTACTTTGGCCAGTATGAAATGGTGTTCCTGTACCTTCAGTATCTACTTGCCACTAATCCAACAAAATATTCCAATACTCTTTCTTAAACTTGGTATTTCTTATTTACTTCAGGGTTGGGAGCAAGGACGATTATAGCATGGGAAAGAAGAGCTGTTCTTGTTCAGAGGTATTTTATGTACACAATTTTTTGTGTGACACTTGGCTGCATATCTCAACACTTGCATGCCTAAACTCCCACTGGAGTGTTCACAACACACAGATTTCCTTGCCAAAATTGCTCAGAGATATTACACATTCAAACTAGCTGACTTAATGGTCTCCTTGCTATTACTGGCAAACTCCTACAGATGCTGTGCGCATCTAACTAATTAGTCACTGCCTCATCTAACATTGAGACAATTGCATTTGAGAGAATTGCTTTGTTTCTGAAATTCAGACATCCCAAAACCCAAAGAAAACCCATGTGAGCTGTTTCTGCTTACCGCTGTCAGCGCCAACGTAGCTTTCAAACAAGCTCGCCAGGAGTTTGTTGGATGATTTTTGGAAAATACCTACTACGGTTTCATTAAGTGGGTCTTTGTTCTTCTCAAGCCATCCAATGATGTTGTAGGGAACCTACAGCAAGGCATTGAAAACAAACCAGAGGTTGCAAATGTTCCTCGCCAGAGCAGCCAGGAGCTCTTTATGGTTTGGCTTGAAGCCAGTGACTCCTTGTGAAGTGCTGTGCTTAGTGCAGTACCAGCTGCCCAGTTTTTTTATCGCTCCCCCTCCAGTTCTCTGCTTCCTAGCACCCAAACCTCTCTTTCTAATAATTACCATCAGAATCCCATGCACCCCTTCCAAACTATCTGGTCCCTACATTTCCCATGGACTCCATGTGGTTGTAGAGATACCACGTCGTCGGTGGCCCAGAAACCCTACTAATAAGTGCTGAAGTATAAACCACACAAGTAATTATTTAACTTCAAAATAGCATGCTACACTGAAATAATTAGGGTTTTCTGACAGAAATATAATGATTAAAAATCTGACTCCAGGACTTTACCACAGCTCTATTTAGTGTGAAAATATGTTCCATTATGAATAGCATAACGGAATAGAAGTTCTAAATTTCTTTGCATAATACATTAACAACTACAATAAAGACCAAGATGGGAATTATTTCTTTTAATAAATAAAAAATGAGCTTAATGCTCAATTATAATTTGAAATTAACAGCGTCAGGTAAATTCCAGCTCTACTGTGCTGAGGCTGGAATTATCATCTGTAAAAAATGTCCTGTGCCCCTCTCAAATTCTTCCTGCCTATCTGGTCTGAAAACAAAGTTTTGAAACTGGGCAAGTTTTGGCTCAGGTTTCACAGCACTGAATTACATTGTTGTTCACCCCAGCATCAGCAGACCTGTTAATTAAACCCCCACAGCAGAGTTAACCACTCTTCCTTTTGCGACTTTGACACAGTGGTCCTAGTATGAGTAAAAACTGATGTTAAATATTTTGTTTTGTTTTTTTTTTCTTTTTTAAAACCCTCCTGAAGTTAGGCAGAAATTTATCAGTTCATTTGTTCAGGAAATGAAGGTGAAGAGTTAGATGCTGTTGCTGCTGTTTAATCACTAGTCTTAATCTGACTATAGGAAAAATGAAAAGGGCAAGGCATATTTTCAGCAGAAGCACTGTTAGCCTTCCTCAGTTTTTTTCATTCTATTTGTGCATCCAAGGACCAGATGTCCTGGAGTCTAGTGGCATCTAACCGTGCTGCAATACTTGTACAGAGACAGTAGGGTACCTGCTTTTACTCCTCACTGTTCCTTTCTTCCCCTCTTCATCCTTCCCACCCTCTCTTGTTGTGTGCTATGGCCAAAGCCCACCTGGAAGACCTCTAATACAAGGCAGCAGAGGAACTTACTGCACCAGCGTAATGAAGGAGTTCAAAGTGAGCTTCGTACTTCCTCTTCTTGTCAGGTCTGGGCTTCTGTAAATTAGGTGACTTGCCAAGATGGTTGTCATAGAGTTTAGATTTGAACGTCATATCTGTAGCTTTCGGGAACATGCATTCCTCTTCAAGGATAGACAGGATTCCCAATGGCTGTGGATTGAGGAACATCTTTGTTGGAAAATGTTTAGGCTGCCTGCTTTCAGTAGCTGTGCAGTTTGTAAGTTTTATCTGATGGAATTTTAAGCCTGCAAAATTTTTTCTCATCCTGAGGAGGAAGCCTTTGCCTATTCAGTATGTCAGTTGTGCCTTAGGAGACCTTATGATGGCTTCCAGAAAGGGTTTGATTTATCTTTCAGGGCAATTGGACCAACTGCATTTTATCATTCTTGTTTCAGGAAAAGATGAACCAACCTCCTAGCGGTGGACAGATTTTTTATGAGGGACTACAATCATACACAGATATCCTGGCCCTGCAGAAGAAAGTGATTAAGTAGAACACCTAATAATCAGCCTTTCTACTCCAGCTCTTCCAAATGTCCTGATAGTGCAAAATGCAAAATTTCATGTTTCCTTTCAGATCAGCAGGGATAGATGCTGTGCCATAAAACATGGCAGAGAGATACAAAGGGAGATGTGGCTAGGGACAGCTGTGCCCACCAGGACCACACTATACTCACAAAGGAGGGAAAAGGAAAGGCATATCCCATGCTGGGGAAGTGGTGAGAGGTTTCTACCCTTTCCAGGAAAGAAAGAGCACAAAGCATTTTGTACATCAACATGTAATGTGAGAAACAGGAGTCTCACAGGGAGAGGTACAGGGCATGAGACTGAAGCATGGCATTTACCCTGAAAAGCTGACAAGTTTGATGTTAAGTATATGTGGAACAAACTAAATGGAAGAACAGCAGGGACAGAGAAAGACAAAAGTGCAAATCGGGGAAGGTTATACAGCTGTACAAATTACCAGTTACAGCTTGTGGTTACAGTTCACTCTGTAATGCAGACTTACAGAGGTAAAACTGAGTAGCCACAAATACTGATTTTCCTTTGATTCTATACTGTGTGTAGCAAGGCAAGAAACTTGTTCTGCTGTTTATCCTACTCTGTTCACTGGGCCATGAAGACATATCCAAGGGAGTATCATGATTAAAACCAATTCAGTAAGTATTCCTTAGCACTGTACATACCTTCTCAATCAAATCAATGCAGGCCTGCAGGTCCATGCCAAAATCAATGAATACCCAGTCAATGCCTTCCTTCTTATACTCCTCTTGCTCCAGGACAAACATGTGATGATTGAAAAACTGCTGCAGTTTCTCATTAGTGTAATTGATGCACAATTGCTCAAAGCTGTTAAACTGCAGAAAGAGATAAAAAAAAGAAGCATTTGCATTGCAGTTAACAGTGGAACAGCAAGAAGGAAACTGTTTACATCTAAAACCTTCTAAAGAGTAACTGGTTGAGAAACTACTGAGCATAAGACCGAAGGCAAGGGAGGAGGGAGTTCAATATCAGACAGTCAGCAGCCCACATTTGTTCACGTCTCTCAGGATGCACATGCCTTTCCTTCAGCAGCATGCCACACCAGTCCTGTAAAGCACAGCAACACATTTTTTGCTCTGCATGTATGGAGAGCAACATGTAGCAGCAACAGCATTAAGCACTTATCTTCAGGAATGGATTCCGAGAAACAAGAGCTGTGACATGCCTTTCTCACATACACTCCTGTACAACAATGATAGAACAACAGAACAACCCAGATTGGAAGGAAACCCTGTGATATGGCCTGTTGAAAACCTCCAGTGACAGGGGTTCTACCAAGCCCTGGGGAGGCTGTTTCAGTGCATGATTGTTCCCAGTGTAAAAACTTTTTCTTACGTTGATATGAAGATATATTGAGATACAAAGAGAAAGGAATATCAAACTCTATAAAAGATGCTTTCTCTAAAAAAGAAAGAATGGGAACAATACATTCTCCTAAAAATAACTCAAAGCATGTGAGATGTTGTCCCCAGGAACTACTGGTGAGTCCAGCTGTCTAAATGCTGAGTGGTTTTTACATTTGTTAATAAAAAAACCCATATAAAATCATATACACTATATGCTTTATGGCTTTCTCAGCACTTTGCCTCCTGTTCATTTAGAAAAAGGAATACCCACCCAGGAGCTATCGTTTGACATCTTTTATGTCCTTCCACCAAGTCCTCACACATTAATACTCACATCAAAGATTTCAAAGCCAGCAATATCCAGGACTCCAATGAAGAACTGTCTTGGCAGCTTAGTGTCCAAGGTCTTGTTGATACGGACCACCAGCCATTTGAACATTCGATCATACACTGCCTTAGATAAGGCGCCAACAGCATACAAAACCTAAAAGACATGTTTCAAAATACCACTGTGTGAGACAAAATCCACTGTGGAAAACAAGGATTTCAGTGCAGTAGCCTGTTTCCACGTCTGCTTACAGGTTAAATGAAATTTCACAATGGTTCTTATAATCACCAGGGCATACTTAATACAACACGCAGCTTCTCCTATTATATCTGCTGAATTTTTTTCAAATTATTGCTATGTATATATGTGTGTATACTAACGTACATAAAGTGCTCTTAAAGCACCTCTTTGGAATAAGCTGGACAGCAAGTTGCAAATGATTTATTCACTTATACTTCTGGAAGTTAGCTATCAGAAAGCTCACTTGCCAGATGCCAGCCATGATGTCCAGAGCTACTGCCAGAATAGGGGGTGAGGTCTGCGCTCAGGTTGATCACTGCCATTTGCTTCTAATTTTTGAGGGATGCAACAGCGTGAGCAATAGGAAAAGAGTGTCTAAAGTCTCTTCTTTAGCCTATGTATAACTACACCATTAGGACAGACCTCTCTGAAGCAGTTTTATAGTTTCTCAGCCTGTCTTCAAACAACAACTTTTATTGTAACCAAAATGCTGCAGTATCTTCTACAGCTGCAGCAGTGCTAACCAAGGACTTTTTTCGCCTCCCTAAATTAAGAGATACCTTTAAGTGGATATTGCCTTTAGCTGATTGAGGTCACACGGAGCTTAAAATTACATTAATAATGAATGAGTGATGAGTGAATAAATAATCCATGTCTCAACTCTTCCAGGTAACTATTCGCATCCAGAATTAGATATAAATACCCATGTGGTTTTACTGCACCTGGTTTCCTAGAGTGGCTGCTACTTACACATCAGAAAAACAATCCTATCAAAGGCAGTGCTGGCCACTATTCTTTTGTCAGTCTCTTTACCAGATTCCCTCACTTTCACTGTCTATTCCACCAAGTTTGGGGATATAAAATGAGAACAGGTACTAGAGGCTCATGTTAATATTTCTAGCAGTTTTCTGTCTCTGTAAGATCAAGCAGATGAATTCTGAAGGCTTGCAGGGCAGGTTTCCAAGTATCCTGAAAGCTTCACCTTACCTGTTCAACACTTTGACCTTTGGTCACATACTCGTTGCCAACTTTCACTCTAGGGTGCAACAAACCCTTAATCAAATCTGAGGAGTTGATTCCCATCAGGTAGGCAGCTTTGTCAGCACCTGGTCAAGAAAAACAAGGTTTCAACTGGCTTTGAACTCCTACATGGAAACATGCCTAGCCAAAAAAAAATAAAATGGAGTACATCCACTTCCAAAGAGAAATTGGATAAAGACTTTGGTCTTTTAATGATTTGTGTTAGGTGTGCCTGTACTCTCCGTTGTGGTAGAGAAGATCATCTGACTATACCCCAATTGCTGCAAGAATCACACTTAAGAAACTCTTCAAATTTAGGGAAAAGAACATATCTCTGCACTGATTGTAGATAGTTTCATGTGCAAGAGAAAGTAAAGAAGCAAGACCTGCAGACAGGAAAGAGAAAGTTAAGGCAGCAACATTTTACAGCCATTTTGTGCAAATGGTCTCCAAAAGGGAATTTGATCCTGCTGGTCTGACTGTGCATGTTCACCTTCTGCTGAGCAAGGTTACCCACCACTCATCAAGCCTGCTACAAATAAAGCAGGAGCACTCTTGATTGAGCGGGAGCTACAATGTGCAAGAACAAAGCAAACAGGCTGCTGCTTCCTCAGCACACTGCCTGATACATGCCAGAGTGTTGAAGGTGAGGAGAAATTTTAGGTGTTATTCTTACTTTCAGTGCCATCAGCCTCTGCCTGCTCTTCTCTGGGTCTTTGTTTGAATTTCATATTCCCAAAGTGCATGATGGCACCTGTGAGCTTGTAGGAACCAGACTTCTCATCGGGCACAAATCCCAAGATGTCCATGGCTTGCTGTGAAAAGGAAACATAGGTATTTTTTCACTTCCCTACTCAAAAGCAATGGTGTTTTGCAGCCCCACAATCTACCTTTGCTGGCAGATATTACTATTTTGCTGAAGAATGTTACCACCCAAAGCAGCCCCAGGAACATCTTGAAGACCCAGCAGTGGCTGGGAGTGGGGGAACAGTTCCCTTTATCCAGCATTTTATACATTAAAATTAAAAGAACGTTGTGCCCATGGGCACATGAAGTAAGGCCAGATTCAAAAGCATAATAGTCTACCAGTCTCATGACCCCACAGTCTGAATAAAATTAAGACCCATTTCTGCTTTCTCTTTAGTAGTTCCAGTGACAGAAGTTAGGCTCCTCCCAGAGATTTTCCTCCCCACATGCACCTGATCTACGGAACCCAAAGTCAAATCCATGCAGGCTTACATCTGTTGCCAACAATTCTTCTCCATCATCCAAGTTGTCCACTGTAACTACTCCTTGGGAGCAAAAGTGGTAGTCATATGGGTTGGTAGATATCAGTAGCATATCTGTAAAAGAACTGCCAAGGTCAAAACTGCCATCCATTCAGGTTAACTTCAAAGATGGAGATCAAAAAATCAACAGGAATATGCATTTTGCTCTGCACAACTGGGCTGTTTGGTTGGGGTTTTTTTCAACAACTGCAGGGCAGCAACCAACTCTCTTATTCTACTGTTTTAGTCTGAAGATGATAATTTAGAGAAAGTGAGAATAAAAAGAATATGGGAATACTGCATACACATCTATTAAGCATGTATTGTAGTATATTGAGTTTGTAATTTCCTGTATAGCCCTACTTTCTGCCTTGTGTGCCTGTAGGGGTAAAAATATCATCTAAGTAGAGAGAAGTATGAACCAAGACAAGAAGGATGTGCATAGTTTCCCCTTTTTTATAACAGACTCACAAATAGTGACTTCCATCACTCTTTGCAGAGACGCTTGCCTTTTGATAAACAAAAGTCTGAATACGGCTTGCTCTCTCTCTCCCCTTTCCTTTGCCTTCACATCAAAACCCACAACTGCAGATTTATTTTCTAGAAAGCTAGCTGGCTTCAAAACTACAGGCAGAGATCTGCTTCCTTAAATCAACAGAAAGTTTCTCCCACGTGCAGCAGACCAAGGTTTGCTATAGATTTCAATCTTTTGTATACATGCACACGTGTATACTACATGTCCAAATATGCATGTATGCATGTAAATATGTCTATCAATATATGTTTATATAAAATCTTATTGTCTATAAGGCTATCTCACTTTGCTATGTAGTCACTATGTTATATATTCATTTACCTACATTTATACTTGTCTATACTTATCGGTATTTATACTTATCCATATTTAGATATGTATATGTTTATATACAAGCACATACATTTCTTGTCTACAAAACAGAAGTCCCTGTTGCTTTCAGCCTCTTCAAGAGCCTGCAGACTTGCTCATGCTTGCCAGAAAGGTGTGTGCTGTTGTAGAGTATACAGACAGTTTATGAGAAAGAGCATATTTTCCCAGCACAGGGATTCTCACAGGAATCTCAGTGCAAAGCTTCCTTGAAATCTTTCCCGTAATGTAATTGTCATTAGTTAGGCCACATAAAGCTAAGAGTGTTAGGGACTTGACTAAGCACTGTCAGGATAATAAGACTTCAAAAGAGATCATGGTTGCTATGGCCTAGTGGGAGTTTAGAAGAGCAATAAAGTGACTCCACAATGTGTTTCATAAAATGTGTTCCTTCAGAGCACAAATTGAAGTCAGCAAACCACATCACTTAAATAACTAGGGAAGATTTTATTCAAAGCATTAGGAGACAGCAGCAGAGACCTCAGCTTCTCTCTGCCCTTCTGCAGTGGGTCTGTGGGACCGCATTTAGCCAGGGGAATCTTGAAAGGGGTAATCACCACATAATCAGCAGCAAGCAGCTTTGAACATTCTCTCCTGCTACACAACATGCTGGGATGCCAGTTTTGTCGCTTGGGGCAGAAAGAGGAAACTAACTTTTCTTCACAGACCTATAAGCAGATCTTCTCATATGTTAAAATCTGGATAATTAAAGTTTTATCACCACGAGTGCTTTTGGAGGCATAGCATTTTCCAGATGTTTTGAGACCTCGGATTACAGAAATTCAGTGTGACACTTTTTGCCTTTATACTGCTACGTTTTAAAAGTCTTAAACTTTAGAAAAATGGTCTCTGTTGCTGCCACTGGAACAGTATCTCTGAAAGATTGTATTTGACAGTGGAAGTTCAGTTTCATCAAGTAGAAGTGTAAGGGCCTTTCTGCACATGAGTTTGCCCCCAACCCCTCCTTAGCCACTGTCCATTCAGTTGAAGGTTGGTTCTTAAAGGCCTTGGATCCACATAACGCTTACCTAGTAGCTCTGGTTTCTTTCCTGACAGGATTTGGTAGAAGATGTGATAGTCTCTTTCGCCAGGTTGCTGGAAAATCACTCGGGACTTCTCCAATAGATCTAGTTGCACAAAGGAAAATTCAGTGAGAAAGGCTCTCAGAGCTTTCAGATGAGCAACTGTATTTTTAAAAAGGAGAGAGTTTTCTGCTTACAAATCTCAATATCAGCAGATGACAGCTTGCCTGTAGTTCCAAAATGGATTCGGATAAATTTACCCTAATTCACAAGAAGAATATTCTAATTAGTGCATATAATATACACAAAGGGAAACAAAGGATGCTGCTTGATGGCAATCATTTGGCCTAAAGAATCAGTTCATGCCAACTCCTTGGATTTGCACAGAAGGATTTTCAATGAGAAATATCCAGCAATGATACTGTTCTTCTCCAAGTCTAATTCTGTACCTATAGCCATGTAATCTGCTTGTGGAGAAAGGATAACAGTACACTTATCTGCCAGGCTAAGCTACAGGAAAGCACACTGCTTCCAGTTTCATGATGCAGGTTTACTGTAACACAGGACTCAGAGCAATAAGCCTGGACTTAAGGGACACAAGCTCCTTTCTTTGGCTTCTCCTCATTTGCAGTCCTAAGTTATACGCAGCTACTTATGTCAGAAGGGTGGTGTGATTTTACATGGCTTTGCTCATTACATTTGCATATTAATCCATCCCAATTCATTAAAAAATTAGTAGTTTTCATTTAGTTTCTCATATTCAAACATATAAACTTTTTAAAATAATTAATTTCTGTTCCAACTGACAAGCTCCTTGTACAATTGTGCAGCTTAATCTCTGTTCCAGCTAACAAGCTCCTTATACAGTTGTGTAGCTTACAACCACATCTTCCAATTTAATTTTTAGCTAGGTTTGTTAGGGAAGCATGAGCTCCCAACTCAGGTTGTCATCCTCATGCCATTCTTTTTGGACTTCTGAGCCAATGTCAACCAAATGTGGCAGAGGCAGAGCTCCCAAACTATTGCTGTACTGCAAGCCTAATGGAAAGGAGGAGAGGCCCAAGGTCATGTCAGCAGTGAGGGACAAGCAGTGGGAGCTTACTGAGCCAAAAAGGTAGATGTTATGAATCAAAAGTAGGAGTACTGCTGCATGTGTGGGTCTGCAGAGAGGGATGATGTCAAATGGAGCAGGGACTGTGGTGTATTTCTGATACTTAGTGATGAAGTAGTGTTATTATAGGAAGGGGGAGTGATTTAGGCTAGAAGAAAATATGGTAGGAAAATAAGGCTATGTAGCAGAGGCAGTCCTAGAGAAGATATGTCCTTCCTGTTCTGAGGGCTTCCTAAAATTTGGCTTTGCTTGTCTGCTGTTAATTTTAAACAATTTAAACATTTTAAAAAATTATTCAGGGTGGATCTTTCTTTGTTCCTTTTTATTTTTCAATCCTTTCAGTAGGTTTGATTTTAGGTGTTGGGGTTTTTTGCGTGTTTGGTTTTTTTGGTTGTTTTTTGTTGTTGCTTGTTTGCTTGTTTTTGTTAGATTCTACTTAGTCATTCTCTGTGTGGAAATCCAATCATATTACTGGGTAAAATGTGAAGCAATTTATGAAGGGCTTATGACAGAGATATTATTAACTGGCCATTGTTGAATTAGACATCACTGCATTATGTTACAGACTTACAAAACGTGAGGAATTGTCGTTTCTCAGGGTTTTGGCATTTCCAAAAGCTTCTAGGGCTGGGTTTGCTTGAATGATTTGATCCTCCAAGGTTCCCTAGGAATCAAGATTGAAATACTATTGAGAAACCTACAGGCCACAGAGTCAGCTGTCAACTATATCTCAGCCATGCATTCACTTACAGAGTGGAGCCTCTACAGCAAAGTGATTTATTTAGCTTCACCCCAGGGGTGGCACAGTGTGAATGGCATAACAGCAAGGTCATCAGGCAATTACAAGTGCTTAAAAGGTCTCAAACATTCTGCTGCTCCCTACTGTTTTGCTTTGTAGTTTTCACATCTTGTGCCATCTGCATGCAAAAGAAGTCACTGTATCTTCCCGTGTACTGTGGAGCATGTGGGGACATTGGCGTCAATGTGTGTAGGAGAGGGGCTATTGAAGACAGTGACAAGCGCTAGAATGCATTAGATTTGAAAGCACTCAGAGCTTGTAGTATTTGGGATTTGGGGGGATGAGAAAAGCTTTGACTGTCACTCGCACAGACTTCAGTTCGCTGAAGCGAATGACTTTGTCTGCCTGGGCTCCGGGGATGCTTCACTGGGGGAACCACACAAAGTGAAATGCTGAGGTTTGTGACACATCTGACAGAGCCCAGTACCATTTTGGCATGGAAAAGGTAAAATAGCAAGGCTGATGACTTACCCCGGTTTTGGTAGAGGGTTGCTGACAAAGCAGAAACACAATGGAGAGGGAAAAAAAAGAGAGAAGGTAAATATTAATATGAAGAACAACACAAAAGATAAAGATTAGCAAGGTTAGCTGTCTTGTGAGCACCAGTAGTTTTTGAAGCCTTCAAAAATCATGTGTGGTGGTTACTTTGTATTAACCATACATCACAATGGTGCAAAAAACAGATATTGAAGCTGGAAGATGTTCCATGTAGTTTATCAGCCCAGATTGCATTTTATTTTCATTATCATCACCCTTTCCCCCCCCAAATAATCCAAAATTTTGAGTGCAGCATGATCTCATTGCCTAAAACTTGTCTGTTTGAATTTACACCCTTTCATTCTTGCTATCTGGCAGCAGCCTCCTTTCCCTGTCCAGTTAGTTGGTGTTTTGGTTCATTGGTTCCTTCATCTCCAGAGCGAAACCACCATGAGCACCAACCATGTTTGCATGCAGAAAGCTGGCTCTGGACCACTCAGTCATTTGTTAAGAAAGCCTTGCAGGCCTCAGATGAATGTGGATTAGACTTTGATGGTGTGAATTATGTGTATAGACTCAAAGCCTGGCTGAAATTTTGGTCTTACAAATACAGGTCATAAAAGTCAGTTAATTCACCATGCAAGAGCACTGAGCCTTCAAGTGCAGTGAAGCTCATAGCAACACAAGATGAAAAGTAGCATGAATACAGTATTCACTGTAACCTTAGAGAGCACTTATAAGAAAAACAGCACTTATCCAAACAGAGATACAGAAAAGCTGATTGAAAAAAAAATCTTTTGTCAAAATATTCGTATTTTTTGGTGAATAAAGAAAAGCTTTCACCACAACAGACATTTTGTTGAGAAGTTATAATTCTAGTCTTTTTGAAGATTATTTTCCTTATGAAAAAAAAAATTTCTTAATCTTTACAGTCTCCCCATCTTCTGACCAGCTTTAACACAATCAGAAGCAAATTTAGCACACACAAAACCTAAAACTCCTGGAAAAAAGAGCAGCAGCAACAAGCAACTGTCCAGAAACAGGAGAGTGTTTTCTGCTCCATCTGGAGTGTGGCAAGTTCGTCTGTGCATTGCCTCTCTACCTTCAGAATAGCATGCTGTCAGTACTGCAACTTGTGAGGTTAGTTGTACACAACAAGGGAACCTTGGGAGCCTGAAATAAGACAGCCACTGGCAGACTTACGTTCTTTTTACCAGTTTCACCCAGGGCTGCCACTGTGGCAAAGTACTGGATGACACGTTTCGTGTTGACAGTCTTGCCAGCACCAGATTCTCCGCTAGAAGAAGGAGGAAGTCAACATAGGCATTGCTCAAACAGCTGTAACTCATCCTTTCAACCCCTTTCCAGCCAGCTCCTCCCCTCAAGGCTATTCTCAGAATCACTGACTCTGAAGTCTGCAGCCTGTTGTTTGGCCATTTCCGTGGAAATCACATCAAATTGACTGAATGAAGAGGTGAATTCCTATGATAGCAGTGGCTCACTCTTCATGTGACTGGGCTCAGAAGTCCAGTCCAAACCTGCTGAGATTTCTTTAAGCCTTGAAGTTTTATTGCAAACTTCCAGACTGAGTATCTGAGGTAGACCTATATACAGCTAATGAGTTAGAAAAAGTACAGCAAAGCTGCAATAATTTGCCAGCATTACCCAGGAACACATATAAACTGTGTAGAGAAACCCTCAAGTCTCCATCTTTCATGCTTGCCATTAAATGGCACACCTCTTCTCTCTGCCTTGGTCATTTCCCTCTCTTTCAATGCATCTGCATAACATTCTTAAATATATTTTGCAGCAAGAGCAACCACACTGAAAAGAAGGACTCCTCTGTGTTCTGAAGAGGGCAGCTGCAGCAGGGCTAACTCTGGAAGAAGCTTCTCTAACTGCCTACTGAGTTGTCATGGTTTCTTGGAATGAACACTGGATGGGGATCAGAAATGGGCCAACCTCCACCAAACCCTTAGTTTCTCATGGAGCTCAAGTTAACCATCAGATGGCCAAATTGCCAGTTACTCACAGCAACAGTCTCATATCAGTCAAAAAAACCCACTTACGTGATCAGCATAGACTGATTCTCCCGATCTGTGGAGGAGGGAAAAAAAGGAGACAAACTTAATAGGGTGTACAAATTGCTTATTATAATTGTAAATGAGTACTAACTACTCCAGAATCAGTCCTTCAAGGACAGTAGAGAATATTATGAAGCAGAGACAGAAAGATAAAAACTAGTGTCACCTCGAATGACCTCCTTCAGTGAAAGCCCTGCCCTTAATACTTCTCTTGAGTTTTGTTCAAATCAGTATTAAAGACCTGTGAGTCATATACATTCTCCTGTGTCGGGGAAAGTATCATAAAGAAAGTAATTTCCTGTTACCAAAACGTTTCTTCTCTTACTACTGGGCGTGTCTTTGCTCACATCTGACCCTTCTGCTCCTTAAATACCAGACCAACAAAGTAATTTTGCTGGTTTTTCACAGGCCACTCCTTACAATGCCGGAATGAAGCAAGCTATTGTCCAGGCCTAATGGCCTGATCAGAAACAAGCATTTATTAGAACACTTTGCAATGTTAATATATTATTAATTAAGTTCAGCAAATGCTAAATCATGGCAGTTTCCCAAGTCACTGCACCTCAATTCCTCTTTTCTTTTTAAAATCCCAGTCATCATGGCAGGCTACATATTGGATAGTCTTATCTGATAAAAGGGCTTTTCTTTGTAGCCACACACACATCCCCTCTGCCCAGCACTTTCTGTCCCCTCACAGCTGAGGCACTTTCCATTTTATTAAAACCAGGTAACAGCAGAATGTGTTCCAGTCAAGCCTCTTCGGGATTTACGCTGCCGCCTCGCAGGACCTGGTGTTAACACACTGCTGCTGCCCCCTGCTGATAAACTCTTTTTTTCCCAGTAACTTGAGGGTCAGGGTGAGAAAATTCCACAGGGAAATCGGAGGTTCAGTGCCACAGAACTGATGCCCAGAGCCACAGCACCTGGTGTGACAATGAGCCATGGCAAGTCTGTGCAAGTGAGGTGCCCACAGCACCCTCGTTAGCTGGCTTTCACTAACCTTGGAATGCATACATCTTGTCAGTGTTAGAATACAGAGCCTAAACTGACAGTAAGTGTATTTTTAAGGTTGGGAAAACACAGACGTTTGGGACATGGGCCCACTTCTGTTACAACTACTTCTGGATATGGATTCACCCAGACTAGACAGCTAAATTTGTGCACCTTACAGATAAATCCATGTACGGAGCTTACTGTTACCAGAAGTACCACTGGAAAAGGCAGGGAGGTTTAAGAAAAATAAGAGAGAGAGAGAGAGAGAGAGAGAGAGAGAGATACACATACAAAACAAAAATCAGCAAACTGCCAAGCCCTGTTGCTTGTAGAGTATTTTTACATTTGTTACACGCTGCAAAAGCTCTCACAAACTTCCATCCAGTACAACCCCATCAGCTAATTAAAGCAAAACCCAGTGTGAGAGCAAACAGTGCCACTTACTCCGCAGCATGTCGTGGTACGCGTTATCAGCGATGGAGAAGATGTGGGGAGGAGCCTCTGAGCGCCTCTTCCCTTTGTATGCAGCAACAACCTCCGACTTGTAGACAGGCAACCACTTGTAGGGATTTATAGTCACGCAGAATAAACCAGAATAGGTCTGGAGAGGAACACAAAATAAGAGTAGAAAAAAAAACTCCTTTCAGTGAATAAGTAAAAAGCCATAGTTAACCAAGCAGGACCTGGTGTTGCCAGCTTCTGATTTGGGTTTGGATTTCAGCCTTCGATTTGAATTTCTGAAGATACTGGTCTGCTAATTGACTTTCTAATGGCAATCGATACCAAAACTACAGATATGGAAGTTTTCAAAAGGAGAAAAGTGGTTTTGGGATGTCAACCAGAAACAGAAACATCCCTTTCAGTAAAACAAAGGAGCAGCAAATAGACCTACATTTGATTTTCTACCTTGCTACCCCACAAGAGTTGTTTCCTCCTGAAAATGGGCATTGTGATGGAAAGTTACAGTTTTCCCATTTGAAATCCATTCTTAGGAGGAGAAAAAAGCCTCCCATTATTATTTTCATGTGAGCACCTTTGGACAATTTCTGGTGGATGTTCAAAGAGAAAACAACTTCGTAGGGTTATATTCCAAAGATGCGGAGCTTTTTTCAGCTTTTGGAGAAACACATTTGGTAAAAATTTATCTTTATAGATGTTCTTTGGACTATCGACAGTCCAAGTTCACTGGGGCCTGGATATTCTGAGGAAAAATGAGCTTCCAGTTGTAACCTCAGGGAATTGGTGTCAGCAGGTACTTAGTCCAGCTTGAGGCAAAAATCTTCAAAGAAACCCAGTTGTTATATGGGCACAATCATTATGTGCACAGAGATTAATTATCTCAGTTAAATTCTAAAAGTTTCAGGTGAAATCTAGGTCTTTTCCCCTAAAAATAGCATTAGGCCTTGGCATGAGTCCTCAGTTCTGTTTTCTACAAGAAAACAATAAACCCCAACCAGAAAATGGATTAAAGCAAGATGCCAAATTTAACTTTCTACCTATACTGATCTACAAACAAAGCTGTGCTTTAGGCCATACATGTCCGTAAAGAGATTATTAGAGAAATGCAGAAAGTGTTTGACAATCAGAATTTAAATGGGAAAAAGTTGGATTTACTCTTCTGATGAACACCAAAAGTCAGAGCAGAGATTGGCTGGAAAATCAATAGATTCCTCTGACTGATTTCCAACACAATTGAATGCAGCAAGCTGAGAGCAAAATTCTGGCCCTTTAAAATTAGATTCTAATGAAGCTTGTTCTGGTGCTGACAGAAATTATGTTAATCATGTCATGGGAAAGATGCAGAACAAAGGGAAAGATCAGAACGAAACAAGACAGATGTTAGCACTGAAAATGAAGGGCATATCACTACTAAACTAAGATAGAAAGGCTCATACTTTAAAGAAGTTATGTTTGTAAAGAACTCTAAGCTTGAGGCAGTTTCTTAGCAAAGAAATCCCCATGGCTGGTGTTGACATAGATTAGTATGAGAAGATGAAAAATAAACTGGGTGTCCCCAATGCCTTGATAGAAGAAAATATGTCCCACACCACACCTCTCCTAGGCAAGCAAGCAAAACCGAGGAGCTATGCACCATCTTATTAATTTGATTTTGTCTGTATTCAGACATGTGCCAGCTCTGAGCAACTTCTTTCTTGAAAAGATGAGCAAGACCCTCAGTTCTGTGACTTATCAAAGTTGTAAAACGAATATGAAGAACACAAGACGTTCAAACATGAAGTCTGGACTTGAAATGCAGGTGGCTAAATACACCCTGTGTTGGTCCTTACGTAGATCATCCAGTTGCTGTAGCGCTTTCTCAGATTGTACAGCACAGACGCCTCGTTCAGATGGGTCAGCATAGACATGTCCTCAATCATGTCGAATTTGGGAGGGTTCATTGTCTGTACGTCATCTTCTTTTATAGTCAAGGTCTACAAAGACAAATAAGTACAGAAACACTGGAAAACACTGGGATTTTCTGTTGCTTCACACACCTTATAGGAGAAAATATATATTTCCCCCTGTAGAGGGAAGTTCTTCAGCTCAGTCCATACATAATATCATTTGTTTACACAGATATCAGAAGCATGGGGGAAGGTTGAGATGACAAAAGTAAGAAACATGATGATATGGCTGCAAAAGGAGCCATGAAATTTGGCTACAGCCTGGGTTTTACCTGTGGGGACCAAACCAGAACTGGCTGGTAGCAAACCTCCAGGCACAGACTGCCCATGGCTGTGTGGTGTTTGACGATCGACTACCCATCACTGTATCACTGTTTTTCCCTTGATGGTTTTCTGAGTGTTATCTTATCCTGATGTGGTACCACTTACTGGGGCTTCCCTTTCACAGCCCATTTCATGAAACAGGCAACTGAGCTTAAACTAAGACAGGGAAATTCTGGAACTTGCAGCTCTGGCCTTGTTAGTCACAGATCAGACAAAACCAGTTTTGTACCCTTCCATCTGTTGTCTGCACAGTCACTTTGCCTTCACTGCTTTCTGTAATTTCAGCTTCAACGTAAGCTTTCTTCTCATCAGGAACCCAACATTTCTTCTTCCCTGTGAAATTGTGGAGATTGAGGGTTTACAGGCTTGCATCAAACAGTAACGCTATGCCTACCTAAGTGAGATTTCTGGGTTACTTTTTCTGCACAAGTGACACAAAACCTCTGGGATTGCAACAGATTGGCAGTGCTGGGAAACTGCCTGATGAAGCGAAAGGAGTAGGGCTCCCAAATGTTGTCTCCCTTTGAAACTACGGCTCAGCTTCCTCTAGATCTTTCCAACACAAGGTGTCAAAATATTTCACTAATGCTGGCTAAGCCTCAGCCTCCACGGGAAATCCATAATCATTATCACCAGTGTGCAGATGGAGAAACTGAGATCTAAGCCCAAATTAAGGTGTAAGCTAAAAAGTCACACAGAGAATTTCAAATTGCGCAAGGAATTCAACCCACATTATTTGCCTGCCAGCCATCAGATTTAACCTTATTCCTTCATATTTTTTCTGAGGTTTGTGTTGAAAAACAGCAATATTAATAACCTACATTGAGTTATGTATGTGCCTTTTTAGAGTTTGGAGTAGCTGCACTAGACTTTAGGTCTTTAGTTACAGCAACTGTTGGGAATAGTGAAAGGCTAAAGTTATTGGCATATTTACACTTACTACTAAACTTCAGGGCTCATATAAACCTATTTCATGAAAAATGAATTATAAGAAATTAAAAGTTATCATCACATTGTCATACAGCCTGTAAATCAAACGAGACATCTAGTGCGGCCACAGAATCTCTCATTACTGAATGTCTGTTGTTTTTCTCTCAAAATGACAGAGATGATTCCTCTTTTAGCAGAACAGTATTGATACACCTCGCTTCTAAATCTAAATAATTACTCACTTACCATAGATTATTTTTATTTTGTACTATCTGTAGTTTTTTAATAGCTTTGCCAAATTAAGGAACCAGAACTTGGTTGGACCTCCAGCAGCAGCAGCACAGCAGTGACAAAGGAGGCTTTGCATCCTGCTTTGCTCTGCATTTCCTTAACTACACTTGGATGTAACCCTCATCCCTCTTAACCAGCCACTGGCAGCACAAAGGTATTGCAACTCACCATCGAAGGCAACGGTCTGAGCCTTCATCAGCTCCTTCTCGCTCTTTCGGAGGTAGGGAGCAGCCTCCCCAAACTCTGACATATCGACCATCATCTTGGCAAGGATTCAAGGTGGCACAGCTCACAGAGGAAAAAGAAAGGCACCTGATCCACCAAAGAAAGAGGGGGGGAAAAAACCCAAACAAATGTCTATTTTGTGAACGATCCAAGGCAATATAAAATGCTCAGCACAACATGGCAGGTGCATGATCAAAGTGATGATTAATTTGAATCACAAATACCCGGGTTTATGATTAATTTTAATCACAAATACACAGGTTTGGAGCTATACTGCACCCTTAGTTAAACCCTTCCTTGGCTCAGCGTATTTAAAGTCACTCAGACTTTGCAGGGTTCAAAAACCTCGACATGGGTCACAGTTATCTCCACAGGAGAATTTTATCTCTTCTTCATGGCACATATGGTGCTTAGGAGCAGGAGGGACCACTTGAAGCTGTGACCACTTGAAGCTGTGATTTTAAAAACTACTTAGCAGGGGCCTCTTCTGGCCCCTTTCAAAATTGCCTGGAGCAGAGGTATGCTCTCATGCCGGTCTCCCTGGAGCTGTGCCACTCAGCCACTTCAAGCACCAGCCCAGGCAGGCATTTTCTGGGAAACACGGAGCAAGACTTCACTGCTTCAAACTGAGAACTGTTGCAAGGGTGTGCGTTATGCCTTTGATGTAGCTCCAGGGACATATGCCCATGCTCTCGCTGCAGAAAGTCAGCACCGGAGCTGGAAACAGCTCTGCTCCCTGCAGGGCACTCCTCTCATTGCAGGAATCAGCATGTTAATAAAAACAGGACTAACACGGATTGGGGAGTTGCTGTGCTGGTGCAGCTTCCCAGGTTGCTGGGATCTCCGAATTCACCAGGTCTGCTCCTCCAGCAGGGCGTGACATAGAGCAAGTGTATCTGCAATATTGGTGCAAGGGCTTTGGTTTTAGATTGGTTCGAACATATTAGTCCAGCTTAATGCCTAAGCATGTTTTCTCAAATGACAAGGCCGTGGTGTTTAGGAGCCTTTTATCATGAAAGAGAGAGCAGGGGATATGGGTATCAGTGAGACTAATTTTCTGGGTTTGTACTGCCAAGTAATTAATTTGATTGTTTTGTACTCTCTAAAGTGATCAAACACATATGTTGTTTGTTTGTTTTTTTACATACACAGACATAAATACTTGCACACACACACACTGACGTAAATACTCAAAGTGCTGTCCAGAGAATGTCTAAAAGAAGTTCCACTGCTAAAAGGTGTACACACACAATTTTAGAGTTTCAGGCATTTTTTTCTTCAAAGTCAAGACACCATTCAATCACTATTCAAAGCTGTATAACTGACCCTCAGGTATAATCTCTTCCTTTATTTAAATTCTTGTGCAATATCCAGAGCAGTTGGACAATTTTTTGAGAACCCTATCAAGACAGACACTGTAGTCTTTCAAAATTTAATTCAATGTATTTCTAAGAAAATCCTGGTAGGAATAAAAACTCCTTGCTAACCAAGGCAGCTTTTTTCCAACACATTCCTCCTGGGGAACGTAAAACCCTAAGACAGCAGAGCTGCCAAAGTGTTACATCCAGCAGTACAAGCTGGATACCTTCTGTCTTTTTGCTGTAGAACAAAAATTTTCTTCTTCAGAATTAACCCTAATTTTTTGTAGACTTAGAAATAATCTTTTAAATCTTAATCTTTTTAAAGATTAAGGGCCTACATAAGCACAAGTATCTCCAATTATTTCAACATGATCTGAACTGACCAAAATTCCCAGCTGGAGACACAACTCAATACCAGCCTGGCAGAGTCTCTCTCCCTCTCTAAGTGTGTCTCAGCTCTAGTGGAGCAATGAAATTACATCAGTTCATACATTTAAACAGAACAGCATTAGAGTATATAAGTGTCATTTCACATTAAATGTGCAAATGCCAGAGGGGCCACTCCAGTGTTAATCTCTAGGACTCAGGGCAGGTTCTCACAAGTCATAATATACACTAAAGTGCTCTGAACCACTTCTGTGCAGCCTAGCTCCATTTGCAGACCTCTTAGGGACAGTTACTCAACTATCACCTTCTTGTCTCTTCCCCATCCCCCCATATTCAAGGTGAACCACTATGGCAAGTATGTTATGGTGTAAAGCAGCACTATGGCAGCTGGGAGAGAACCCCTTTTTCTTCAGCAGTCTGTGTGTTTGGAGATACGGCAGAGGTTGGAGCCCAGGCAGCGCACACCTTGTGGGTGCAGACAACTCAGTGAGGCAAATCCATCACCAGATACAAGAAATTGGAAATTTTGTTTCGTTATGGACATATTTTTAAATTGCAGAATACTCAGGAAAGACAAGGCTAAAGCTAAAGATGTTCTAGCTAACAACAAAAAGAGCCAGCCCCTGTATATCAGTTGTGGAAGAGTCTTGAAAACACCTACTCCCTGTAGAAAGCCAATACTGTTGCATGAAATTAAGTGGCATGGTGAGGACCACCGACAATTCGATGGTGCATTCAGACTCAGAAAGGAGGGACTTTGTCTTTGCTGGGACTGTTGGAAGAGAGACCGTAGTAATAGCAGCAGATAGTAACACAACGGCAACAACGTCAGGTATCACTTGGCTTTGAAGGGAGCCCAGTAATTTTCCAAGGGTTGTAACTCAGGTTGGATTAATGAATGCCTTGGACCAGCAAGCTGCTTAAAATTGCAAATTACATAAGCCATCATCTCTTGCAGATGATACAGAAGGCAGAAAAGATGACTTGCAGGTACTGCAAGTGCATTCCACCCAGATGTATAATTACAAGGGACCTGACACTTCCCTAAACAGTTACTCCAGTTGGCTAAATGAACTTGCTGGTGTTAGAGAAGAAACATGTACTTGCCATTCTAGCATTCAAGCAGCATCCTAGGATGACTAACATAGGCTAGATGTTTACTGACACTACTACTAGACCACATGAAATCCTTAGTCACACCAAAACCACGGTACAGTGTTAGAGCACAGCACCCGCACTTAAAAGTGAGAGAGGTTGGTACTCACCCTGGAGAGCACACAGAATGTGTCACAACTCCGCCTCATCCAGACTTTATATGCCCCTGTCTCAAGGTCACTGGTGATAACTGTTTAAAGGCATCAGCAGTTTTCCTCCATGCCTATATTTGTCCGCCGGGTCCCAGCTGAGGAGACAATGCCCAAGGCGGGGACACGAGTGGCTGTGCCCTGACGAAGGGGGGCAGGAATGTCAGTGGGGAGAGACACTCTCCTCACTGCTGGCTGCCCCTCACCACACCATTCTTGCTCCATGACTTCATGGAAGAAGCTTTTCCTGCTTCTGTGTTTTCACTGGGGCAAGTATTGCTTTTCCAAGTGCCTCAGAACTTAATTAACACGGGCTTGTGTGTGTGTGTGTGTGTGTAAATTAAGACTATTCAGACGTAACTCCCCCGGAATAAGAAAATCAAAGCTTCTTGCACAAGGGATAAGTGATAGGGGAATTTGGTTACATGACTCAAACTGCCTTCAAGCAACAAAGCTAGGATGTGGGTTCTCATATCCCAGTCCAGGGCTTTAAATCCCCTTCTTGGGCCCAGGAGTTTAAAAGCCAAGACTATAGGCTCAGGTTTGGCATATACAGGTATTCCCCAGAATTAAGAGTGTATTGATTCTGCCTGTAAAGTGAATCACAAATAATGAAAAAAGTAGGCATCAATTTTAGAGAGTGTTTTGCTTCAGTAAACTAATTTATGAGACCAAGTTTAGGCAATGTCTGACCTTCTTATCGTAAACTCATTTTTCCTGTAAAACAAGCACCGTAAGTAACTCAGGTCTCATTTCACTGCAACCTATAAATAGCAAAACAACTGACACAGTCAGATTGATTTGCTTTTACCAGCATGCGTAGATATATATGTTCCCTTTGGTTCTGTCATAAACTGAATATAAAAGCAAGAAGGAAAATAAATATTGTGGATAATGCTTGTTGGACACAAGGGAAGACAATATATTATTAGGGCTTTATACAAGTCAATTTCAAGGAAGTGAGGAGGGAGCTTAGCCACAGCTTCACTGAATTCCTAGATACCCACAGGAACAAGTGGTTTGGTTTTTGACCAGGCAAGAAGGAAAATGTCTGCTATACTGAGTCCGCTATTTTTAAAGCTGTTGCCCTGATGACTGGACAGGGACAGGTTGCACAGACAAAGTAGGTTTGTAAGAAACAGGAATTTATGGAAGTGATAGGCTCAAAGATAGAAGACTGATGTGGCAGGTCTGAGGATCTGAGTGCTTTAGTAACTTGGTATTTTTAGCATTTGGGGAATGCAACCAAGAGACAGAGAATTGCTACTGCTTTGCTAGAGACGTGCACCTCCAGAGCAGAGCCCTCTGCTAAAGCTGAAGTTTTCTGTCCTGCTCTGGATACACCTGTGAAAGGAACCTCTGCTCAAACTGAACATGATCAGCTTGTGTCACATTCCAGAGCTTGACTGACTGTTACACTTAAACCAGAATTGCTTCCCAGCCTGCTGCTTTAGAGGTGCTTGGTGCCCTCAGCATGGATCTATGTTGATGTCGGATCTAACTCACCGTCTTTTTGTTTATAGCTGTCAAAACAGACAACAGAGCTGGTGATTCTGACTGCTTGGGTGAACAGCGAGTGATTGTGTAAACTCAAGCAGATGCTCCTGATCATGTAGTTTGAAACAAGGTAAATTGCAAGCATCACCAAGATTTATGGACACCATTAATCTGCTGTGAAAACTGAGAATATGATTATTTTAAGTGATGAGCATATAACACACTGATACTCTCTCCCTCTCGCTCCTCTCTCACAGTGCCAGTAGCTTTGCTTCTAAACACAATATTCCCATTACCACCTACACTGCTTAGAAGAAGCCATCTTCTTACAAATATGCTGTTATCACTTACATTTTTTCTGTTCTGCAAATATTCAGCTTTCATCAGTCCTGCATGAACACTACAATCTCTCTCCCACGCCTCCCTTTTCTTTTTTTGGGGCTGCAAACAGCTGTTTCCATCACTGACTCTAATGTAATTTCAATGCTCGTGTCACTTAGAAAGGGACACAGCCAGCACTGTTTTAAACGTGATCAATTTATTTTCCTTGCTAGCCTGATGTGAATTGATACTGCACATTATTCCTGCATTTTTGGAGTTTATTTGCTTTCTTTTAATATGAAAGAGAAACTGAAGCACATTTTCCCTTGATTAAATTTGTAACAGTGACAACCAAAGACATTTGTCTCCTGCAGGGGCTACTTTTAGAAAGGTTAATGCTGGTCACTGTTTCTAGGGAAACAAGGGACTTTGATAAGGAACCCTTGTGACTAACCTATTTTTAATAACATTACATATTGGAAAGGAATGCAATAATGTTTATCAACTCTAGACACAGATAGTGTCAATATTGTGGTCTTATATGGAAAAGCTGACATTTGGGATCTGTAAAAGCCCAGTTATGAACCCTCTCTATTTTCTTAGACAAAAAGATCAACCAGTCAGCTGGGTTTTGAAAAAAGCTGACCTTTAGACTACTCTTAATGAAATGTTCACTGTAATAACCTGGCACTCCTGAAAAGCAAGATCAATGAGAGAGAAGGACACCAGTTCAAGATGCAGATGCTTGGAGAAAGCATCTTCTGAATCAGGATCCTCTGGGCTGCTCCATAAGCAAGCAGAAAGACTATCCTTAGATGCATCCTCCTTAGATGCATCTAAAAAGACTGAGAACCTATTATTTCCCTTGGGGGCTTTTTTTTGTCAGTGGTCCCCGCTGATGTTGTAGTCTCTGTTTAAAAGACAAATGGGAAAGATCCAAAATGGATCTTTGGATGCTCTTTGAAAGAAAAAGTTTATCCATGTGGGAATAGTTTTGGCAGAAGAAACATGGTAACATCATATTCAGCAGAAAAACCAGGCCTGTTCTGTACAAGTGAATGTATTTTCTCTTCTGAGGAATTATGGTTTAATTCTTCAAGCCGTTGAGGGCCCAAAGAGAGATTGGAGGGGGAGAGAAGCTTGCCTTTAAAAATAGTTGCACTCTGTTACATTTCTAAAGGAGGAGAAAATTGGTACTAAACAGTATATTGAAAGTGTGTTTATGACAGCTAGATTCCCATTATTAGAACCCGAGATTTTCAGGTTTCTGCAAGCCTTTGTGCTCCCCCTGCTGCAGTGCCTGTGCTCCGCCCTGGACACAAGCATCTGCAACCCAAAGAGGTATCGGGACACCTCTTCACCTTCTTTTCAGAATCATATTTTTAAATTGTTTCCCCCAATCAATTCTTTGCTGATAGCTCCTGTGTGATGTGATAGTAGAAAGGAAATTTAAATTTCCCTATGGAAAGCATCTGCTTTCAAACATGCCTGGGGGAAATAATTCCTAAGCCACCAAAAGTGTTTTAAGTGCTTTTTAAGCCACTGTCATCCACGATCTATTGTTATCAAAATGCAGACCTCTGAAACCCCTTCCCTTTTGAGCAGCAGGATGTCACTAGTGACTACAGAGCATTAATCCAGGAAACCACAAGAGGAGTGTGGCTGATCTCCCTGCCTTGGTAGCATGGCAGCATCTGTCCCTCAGCCTCTCATTCCATGCCAAGTGCCCAGCTCCAGGCTGCATTGGCACGTTCCCCTCCCAACCCGGGCTAGGATAATAAACATTTCAGAGCTGTCATTGCTGCCTCTCCCCTGCTGACATTCAATCATTACGGTATCTTAAGAATGTTTAAACAGGTCAGGGTTTTAATGGGAGAGCTCGGCTTCTGGGAGTGAGACTGACAGCGCTTGGCGAGCAGATTAACAGCACTGATAAATCAATCTCATACTGACTCACAGCCATAGAAAAAATAGGAAGGTGAAAAGGGAACCTAGTTAAATAAATGGTCTCATCTCTCCAGCTCTGAAGATATACCAGGGAAAGAAAAGAAGGTTTTTGTCATGGACCTTCTTACTCTTCTTTCTGCAAAAGCTGGCACCCTACCACCTCTCCCTGAAAAGTTTTCAGTCTCCAATAACCTTGAGCATCCCACCCTGCCCATCAGGTCAGAGAGCCATGGCATGTTTTCAGAACTGCGGTGCAACATTTTCCCAACTATCACAGATCCTACTTGCCATTACCGAGTTTTGGGGTTCCCACACATCCCCTGCCCCAACTGAAATTGTTCTGCATTATCCATAACCACTGCGGGGAGGCAGGGAGTTAAAAACAACAACAATGCGTGTAGGTAGTTCAGGTTAATCATTTCAGCGCTCATTAACGAAGCATTTGTTTGCACAGCACGCCATCAGAGTTGCTGTAGCCCAGACACCGATTCTATTAAACCCTTCTGAAGCTAATAGCAGAAGTATTTTAGTCTTGATCAATGCCAGGGAAAAAAAATATATAAGTGTCTCTCTAGGGTTTGTATTACACAATCTGACTTCAAAGACAGGATACTTCATTAGCTTACTTCAGGCTCTGACTAAGATGCACTCTCTCTGCTCCAGCAGCCTGAAAACCACATTTCCATTTCAATAGGCAGCACTGTCCTAAAATACTCCTAGTCCTTCAGACACAACATATTCTAGCTCCCGGTGCCAAACTCCTGCAAGACAGCTTGCCTTTCCTTGCCTTTCAACTTCAAGTATTCAGAGACTGCCTTTAAGGTATGGGCAGAGGTGGGTATAGCCCTTGCTGATCGCCTGGCTTTGCTGCTGTGGAAGCTTATTTTTTAGAGGAACTGAAGGGGAAAGAAGTGAAATATTTATGCCCTTTTAGATACAAGAGGTTTTGTGATTTTTCAATTTTTCGCTGCTGTAACTATGAGTCATAACTCGACTTTCAGTCAAGGATTGTTTGCTGTCTTGTGTTTACCTTATGCCAACTGCAAACTACACTAAGAAAATGCCGTGACAGTTTAATTGGTGAAGCAATTGTCACGGGGGACACTTTATTAACATTGCTAGTGCTGACAGAAGAAACTCTGTGTGATTGTCATGACGCTACATAGTGGGAAAGCACTGCAGGAAGGAGATTGAGGGAGTTTTACAGCATTCTGAACATGTTGCTTCTTTCCATGTAGAGATACACTGATATACAGATACACTGAGCTGGTCACCCCCACCAAAAATTCAGTCAGCAAAGCTCCTTTAAAAATTAAGGCCAGTTTTTAAAGAAAATCTATCTCTAGAGGTATTGCTTTCTGCCTGAAAAAGCACAAGTCTGTGCTTCGCACATAGTCTAATGACTTGATGCTTTTTGTCAGTTGAATTTAAACACCTCCAAAAATGGACACGACATTCTTCTCTCCAGCAGCAACGTTCTGGAGTGACTGGCTGGTGTGTGCATATAAGTGTATATATACAGAGACACACACATACATATTTATACCTCTGTGTGTATATCTAAACATATCTATACATATATAGAGATTTATAAATATGAAAACAAGTTTATTTTCTAACCTCTCCCCTCCCAGCTGTGATGCTCCACCCTTACAGCTTAATACTAAACAAAACAGACATTTCCCTTGAAGATCTGCTGAACTGACCCTGTGAATTGCTGCTGTACCACTGCCAAGCCATGGTAAACTCCACCACTACTTTGCTCCCTCCTTTCACTACACCAGGTTCCTGCTACCCTGGCTCAACACCAGCAAGACACAGAGGCTGATGCTACAGCTGAAATCCTGCCACCAACAAAAGCCCCAAAGAGCTTCAAGCTCAGCCTCTTTTCCACACAGGGAATCTCTATTTTGCTGGATAAGCACATCAAGCCTAACCCCAGGTTAGCTTCTGAAAAGGCATAGCAGGGCGAGAGGGGGAAGGGGTGAGCTGCAGCAAACTCCCACTGCTTCAGTGCTATTTGGAGAGGGCAGAGATGGGAGGGCTGACATGCCAGAAGTTACAGGAGAGAGGGTTGGGGAGGCCATGGTGAGAAAAGTCTGTGCTGGACCATGCAGAGAAACCCATTGAACCTGTTGGAAAAAGACTGCACCACATGCCTAGACCAAAATCCACTGGGAGACCATCAGTGAGATCGGCCAGGCCTTTGAGGAGGACAACTGACTTTACCAAACAGCAGCTGATATTTCTGGTGAGGTTACAGGCATAAGGCCCTTCAGAGTCACACCAGCTCCCCAGCAGCTGCTAATCTTGTTGAAACAGAACTGATTTTAATTAATTAATTAATTAATAGTTGAAATACATATTTTGTCTTTACAGGAAAAAATAACGAAGGAGATGGAACAGAAAAAAAAGGCAGCTTATATGCCTGAGTCCTGTTGTACAAAGCCCAAGTACCGGCTCAATATGCAGTTCTAGGCACTTCAGTCTTACACAATGGTCCAGAAATGAAAAGGGAAAGAAGAAAAGAAATAATGTATCTGGTATGATGATGCAAAGCTAGACTGCTGTAAAACCTCTAAACAAGAATGGGACATCTACCCTGGCTCAGTGGATGCCCCTGAAGCTTCACTTTAAATCCCAGTAGCTCAGCAGCATGAAAACACCAAACAGCTCACTTGGCAGGACCACCAGCCCGGCTGAGTAACTCACTCACTCAACAGAAAACGTCGGAATTTGATCTATGCAGCCTGTCCCACAGAAACTGCTCCCCAGCAGTCCATCTATTCAAACCTATTCACCAAAACAATAGTCTTGATTGAAGATCTGTTTACCACGCTGTGAATGCAGACAGTTATTCATCTCACCTTTTCAGATGCTGCTCTGCAGGTCTGGTGCCTGAGTCTTGCCTCTGCTAGAGGAGAGATCGAGATCTCAACAATAACTCCTGCAGGGCAACAAAATAACATTTTTATTTATATAGCTATAAAAAAAATTATATCATCTTTTAAAAATCATCCCTGATGTTTTTCTGAGAATCCAAATTTACAGTAGAAGACTAACTGCAAAATTTAACACAGAACTTTGACAAAAATGTGAGCTATCTTGGCGTATAAAAATATGCTATAAAAAAAATAGAAAAGGAAGCTTTATTTTTTAAGTTGGATTATTCTGCTGCTTGCCTGTCCTATATATAGGTCTAGTCCTGGTAGAAGCTCTGGTCCTTTTTGTACTGCAACTGGTGAACAGGGATTTCCCAGAGCAGAAAATCTCCCCTCTTGTCCTCACCCAAATGTGCACCAGAACCACCAAGAGGGAATTGCTGAGCTAAAGTGCAGATGATTTCCACTGCATTGCCAGTGTGTTCTGGATACCCACATTCATCCATTACTGACACACCTTCATACTTCAAGATTGGAGAAGTATCCATGCTCAGGAGAAAAAATATATTAAAAACACTGTGATACGGAAATTACTGACAATTTTTAGGAGAAGGAACCCAACCAAAGCAAAGGTAGGGGCTACATCCATATAAACAATGAGGCACTTAGTTCCCACTGCTTTCTCTGTGTGGAATTACAAAGCTGATTACCTTCACTATCATGAACATACTGCTTAGTCCTTCTTCTTTGCTGTTGGACCAGAAAAAAAACCCCAGGAAATAGGGCTGTAAGAATTCGACGGTGCCCTCAGGGCAAGTCCCACTCTTCTCCACGGGGAGACAGTCTTCTCACCAGCTGGGTTGTCTCTTTCATGCTTGCTTGGTTTCAAAAGTAGGAGTTTTACCTGTGTAAAAACTAATGGCAAGTCATTTCTTGCTTAACCAGTTTTTTCTGAAACGAGAACAAGAGGGACAGGTTTTAGATATTCTAAGTATAAGGAGCAATGCAATAATTGGCACAGTGGTTCAAACAGAATAGGCAGATACATTCAAAGACAATAGCAATGCCCATTATGCTTCATGTTACATTGCAGGGAAATCTGGCTCACCCTTCATTGGACACACAGCCCTGAATTTTAGCTACTTGCAGCAATCAAAAGACTATCCTGAATACACCCGAACTACTTACAGTTTTCTATCGCCACACAGGGAGTCTGTGCCTTGTCAGGTAAAAAGCATGCAAATTGGTGTTTGAGACCAATAAGTAGAATTTATTTCAATGAGAGAAAGAACCAGAGAGCAGATATCAAGTCCCATTTCCCAGAAATAGTAACCCAAATGACATTTAAGACCAGGTCCAACAGTAAGCACCAATTCTATCCCATACTCATGCAGTGTAGACAAGTCTGACTGATTTGTTCAGAGTACGCATAACATTCAATGAAAAACCACCCAAATGCTTCCTTAACCAGAAAGGACACAGTCTTTCAGTCTACAGCTTCAAGGTGTGTTTTAACGAGCGTTAAAAGAGTATGAATGTGTGCTTTTGTGCAGCCTGTGGTAAGAGGTTACAAAATGAAACAGAACCTTCCACACTCTTCCCATTCCCCATACCACAGCCTGTTTGTTAGCAGTAACAACGTGTGACATGTCACACAGGGCTGTGCTGAGCTGAGCTCCAGACCTCTGACCCTGAATCCCTGATAAAGTCTTGACATGGAAAAAAGGGCAGCCCGAGTGCCTTCACAGCAGCCAAGCTCTGGGGTTCAGCAACGCCTGCCTCATTCCAGCTCTCTCCTTTAAGTGTCTCCTACCACCATTATCAGAACCAGAAGTGAAGAGGCATCAGCAATGGAAAGATATTTTTGCACTGAGCTCTTTTGCAGGATGTGGTTCCTGTCTGACTCCCCCCGTCCAGCGCAGCAGCCAGGGCCCAGCGAGGGGAGCACACGTGTGTGCGCGGACAGCACACGTGTGTGCGCGGACACGCGCGAGGGGACCCGCCTGCCACGAAGGCTGCTGGACATGGGGTGCATTCAAAGAACAAGCCAAGTGACAACCAGCCAGCCATACCTTGACATATTCACAGCACTTAATTCTCCTCCTTTCTGTCCCTCCTCTCACCCAAGGACCAGATGGTCTAGGGGTGGGCTCGTAATCTCCCTTCACACCTGTCTCTTCCTGGACTTGGAAAAAGCATACGGCAGAAAGAGAACACCAGCAGTCCTCATTGCTTGTGGCTCCACGTTTACAGACTAAAACCCAACCATATATGGACAAGAAAGAATAATTAGCAGATACTGTTTCAGTCTTACTCCTCCTTTATCCATTAATGTCTTCAAAGACACCCCCTTCCTCCCCAAAATAAACCTGTCATTGAAAAAACAGGACGGACACTTCACCTCCATCGTTAGTACAACATGAAAAAACACACTAAGCACTGACATGTAATTCATCATTCTCAAGATTCAGCACTTGCCGTGTCTATCAGAATTTCTTTAGAGATCTCAAATACCAAAAAAGGAATCCTGCGCTTGCTAAGAGAACGTCTTCCTAGCAATAAAGGATTAGGGTCCTTAAATAAAAGCTGAAAATTCTGCGTGAACTGATGATAAGAACAAATCATTAGTATTAAAAATGCAAATACACAGAGGATGTATCATCCTCCTACACCAGCAGTATTTCTGATCAGCCAGTCTAAGTAAATCCAGCTCAGTATTTATGTACTCAACTTGAAGAAAAATACTTATTAAGGACAGAATTACAGTTAGGAATATGACAATGGTGCTGCCATTGGCCTCCAACCAAGCATCACTGATCCAGGAGATTAAGAGATTAGATAAAAAGAAACCAAACTGAACTGAAATAAGAAACATATTTAGGGTGTTCAAAAAGTCTTAATGTTATGGTATAGTGAGGACAGGCTGTGACTAAAGCATCTGTTTGTATTCCTACGAGCCTTTTTAAAGTCAATTCCACCTTCCTGGATTCATTGAATGAGTAATCACTAGCATTCATTCATTTTATCAGTTGTTTTTTTTTTTTTGCTTTTTCCCCCTTCAGGACATCCCCATTTCAAAATGTCTTGTGGAGACTGAAAGAGGAGCACCAGCTGTGGCTCCTGCACAAGATTTCTGGCCTTCTGGAAGAGCAGAGTACTGAGGAGCAGAGAGCTATTTTAAGGGTAGAGCTACTGGAGACTGCTTAGACAACCAGCAGTCACCAGCCCCCTAACGAGCCCCACACCTAGTTTGTATGACTGAAGCCTCACACAGAGCAGCTCATTCTACTCAGGTTTGGCTTTTAATATGGAGTAGAACTGGGTTAGGGCTTTTTTTCTAGAGGGAGAACACATACAAAGAAATGCTATAGAAATGCTATTTTCTGACTCCTGCCAGCATCGAGTGTTCTCTGTGGTTTTCCCTCATTCCCAGCAGCAGGCAAGGTTTCAGTGGTGTGGGGGACATTTCAAGCAGAAATATGCAGGCCACTCAACCATTAAGCCATTTAACCTTTAAAGACTAAAGCTAAGTGACACAGCTAATCCACCAGTGAAAGCCTGTGTATGCCCTGTTTCCCTCGTAAGAGTGGCATTACAGCCACTGCAGAAGACTGACAACAGGTTGCACTATCTCCAACATCATGCTGGACCTATTTAAAATTTCTCATGCTGTTCTCTATATGTAACATTAAATGCAGTCATTGCTAATAACTTGGCTTAATTATTAGCTGATTTCTTCATATACATGCAGGCAGAAGATTTCGATTATTTTTAATTATATGGAAAGTTCCAAATGTCTGTTTTATTCCATTAAGATCATTCAAAACTCTGAAAAACCTGCAAGTGCTTAGTTCTTTAAATGACAGTTTTTAATTAATTTGAACTCGGGCTAATTAAAAGATTTGCAGACTACAACAATCTAGTTCATTTTCAAAAGGCAAACTTTCGCAGCAAATACGCTCTATTTTCTGTTGAGATTAAAGATTCAGCCCCTATTTTAAGTGCAAAACCCTCTTCAGCCTTAACAGTGGAATTTATAAACGACAGCAGGAAACAGAAGTGCTCCATTGGTTTGGAGTCTAAGCTACAAAAAATACCTCTTGAGCATACCCAAATCCACAGCTCCAACTTGCATGAAAATCTGGGCATTGGAGACAGGAACAAGAGCTTTAGCCAGAGTCTTTGGTGGTAAGAACCTTGGCTTAACCCTCTCACCTATCAAATACTTTGTGTACTTCCCCTGTATAAAGAGGAAAACCAATGGCCAGCTTTGACAGCCACAGACAGACAGCCTGCAACAAAATAAGGGAATTGAGTTTGCTAGGTACTCCACGAAAACACTTGCTTCAGTGGATAAATTTCAAAGGAAGGACAAAATATTTTACTTTAAATTTGTAACCAACAAAAACAAAGCTGTGGTTGTGCTACAAATATCTCCCCACCCACAGCTATTTTGTCCTCACCAATCAATTCCAATGTCATTTGACAACAGGAAAGTGGCTCTGATGACAGCCCTACAAATCACTAGCCAGCTAGAAGCTGGACTCTGAAGCCAACTGAGTTAGGAGTAGTTTTTCTCAAATTCAGTGGCCCAGAGCCCAGGCCAGCCAGCACCTCCATAAGTTCCAAGCCAGCATCATGATATGGCATTTCCATCCTACTGCAACAACCTGCCCAGGGACACAGGAGACACCCCATTCCTGAAGGGGTTTAGGGTGCAATTGGACAAGGTGCTACACAATCTCATCCAGGCTCCCTTTCCCATCAAAGGATGGACCAGATGGTCTCCCAGGGTCCCCTTCTACCTGGGCTGTTCTGTGATCACTAGGGGCACAGAGATGAGGAAACTTTTGTGTAGAGCAAAACAAGGACTTGAGGAGGATAAAGGACATGATTCCACCGTGTATAAATTTTGCTGCTTTCACTCTGCACTTCTTTAAATGTATGAAAGTCACCAAGTCCTTGACTGGCATGAACAAAGTTGGATTTTCATCACGACACCTTCACACAGCTGCTGGCAATGAGCTTCCTTCATACACAAATATAGTTAATGTATACAGCGATTGTTGGCTTGATTTCTCCATTTAGAGTGAGTAATGCATAGAGCCATAGTAACCAGCTCCTGCCTGAGTCCTCCTTCTCTTCTGAAGTCAATTCACTTATGCATGGCTCTGTGAAGAGGAGTTTATATTTCTCCTGGTTGGAAGAGCAGGGAGATCTGGCTCTCAGTTCTGCCACATGCTGCGGATATGACATGGAATGACCTTGGCTATTGTTCTGTAAGTGGTTTTCCAGCGTGTCACATGCATCTGTTACCCACTTATCGACCCACTTGAGTCTATATAAACCAGCCAATATTCTCTCTGCTAAGCAGAGTTATTAAAAATGCAGCTTCAATGTGCAGTAATATCTCCAAACACATTTTCCAGTCAAGGTATTAATAGTTTTAAAGCATTGAGAAACCATTTTAAATGAGTTTATGGAGTTTCAGGCTTGTAGCTAGCATTCACATTAGCATTTTTCCTGCCTAAAGCATATTGAATCTGAGGACATTTAGCTTTTAATGCTTTAAAGATATGAGCATGCCAGAGCCTTTAACACAAGATAACAAAATCCAGTTTCACTTGTGTAGATCAGCTCTTGTAAGTGTTGCTACCCAAGTGCTGAAGTCCCAGATCTGATCTAAGCTTTATCCCTTCCTAAATGGGTAAAAATAAACACATCCTTTCTTGCCCTTTATGGAGACAAAAACATTGCAAAGAAGGAAGAACATGTGTACTGTGAAGAACAGAGCCACGCAGCAGAGATCACCTCAAAAGGGCATGCAGAAAGTACTACTTTAGTTGTTGAGCCCTTTATAGTAAATAGTGGTGTTTAGATACAAAATAAACGGTTCAGATGGTAGCTTAGACTGCAGACCTGTTCCAGGAAGAAGAGAAAAGTCTACCTCCTTCCCCAGAAAGCCCTAAAGAGATTAGAGACCTTTCCACAGAAGAATAATATGTAGAGTTTAAGAAAAAGCTCAAAGCTATTGTGATATTTTAATTGCTACACAGTACCTTTCTGAATGAGAGGGAAGGTGGCCACATGCATGAACTGTGGAAAGCAACTATAGCACTAAAACAGGTTTGCCCTAAATTGCTGAGCTGAACTTTACCTTGGGCTATGCACAAGTACAGAAGTTACCAGAGCCCTGCTGTCATCAGTATTAAACAGTATTAAACAATTGTTATTGCTTAATATTTCAGTCCAGCTGAGTTGTCATCCAGGCACATGTCCTTGTTAGATTTTCCTGGAACTGATGATGTTTAATGAGTCTGGGAGAAATCCAGGAAAATGTTATCACTGAAAAATAGACAGAGAATAATGCCAGACTTCAGCTACCTAATCTAAAATTTTTATCACACTTCAATGAATGGAAAATACTTCCCAAAGATTAGGACCACTCCTTCTATCTCCCCTCTAATTACTTTCTACCTTAAGTTCTGAGGAATGGAAGAGCTTTGGGGAGGTGATGGTGTAGAGGACACTGTTTTCTGTAATGCAAGCCTCATGCTTCTTAACTCGTGGGGCAAAACCCCCACTCTTACATCCTTGCTATCCATGGCTGTAGTGCTTTTTAGATTGCACACATCCCACATGATGGTAAAATTCTGACACATTTAAAACACTGATAATTTAAATACTTTTCCTCTGAGACTCACTGACAAAAGACATCAGCTTTATCTCAGAAGGATATCAAGGAAAGATAGAGGAGACTCAACAAGTGTCACCCTCCAACAAACAGTAAAGTTATCACCTGGAGAACTGTACCTCAGCACTTGCACTTGCTTGGGCTCAGCCAAATGGCTTTTCACCTCCAGCAACAGTCATTTGCAAAGCCCCTTGTGAGCAGACTTGGTAAGCTACTACAGCTTAGATCTAGCTTCTATCCTTTCTTCTCACCAACTTATGAATAAACATGACGGTATCATCAGGCCTTAAGTAGTTAGATTTATAATAAACAAGGCTTGGGAGCAGGAGGGAAAGAGGGAAGGAAAAATGTCATTTGAGTACTCCAGGCTTCAGAAATAGAACAAAAATTGGAGGCTGTGTGACCTCGCTTCAGCACCTGCGTGCGTAAGCGCTCTGCTTCCAGCGCTGTGATTAGATGCTATTTTTCCCCTGGGGGCTCTGCCTCATTCTGCATATGAGATAGGTCTGCGTGGGGAGGAAGGCAGAGTCAGGTGGCGAAGGAGACACTGCTGTCTGCATGTCCCTTTCCACTCTGTTGCAGAAGCTGCCTTCTGTATGAGTCAGAAGTGGGAAAAGAAAGAGGATTTTAAGATTCAAGTAATTGCTTGCTGCATTAGTATGCCAGGAGGCTTCACTACAACAGCAAGCAAGCCATTTACACGACTTTTAGCCAGGCAACCACCATAACTGGTTTTATTTTCTATGTAACGAGAGGTTGGAACCCTGATTTGCACAGAAATGCTGAGTGGAAGCACACGGAAATACTGCAGGTCAGGGCTGCAGGCAAAGCCACCGAGAACCAGCCTCTGGAGCTGTGGAAAGCATACCTGTGTGAAGCATTCACGTGTGAAATGCTATGTACTAACAAATGGAGGTTTTCAACCTTTGACATAAGGAGTCCCAAATTAGCAGTTTACCCTAATGCATCTTGACTCCCTGTTGGTAACACAAAGGTAATGGTATGTAGATACTGTAATGACAGGAACCATACAGATAGGAATGAGTGAGAGCGGCTACACAGTAGATATTCCACTTGCTGTTTAATAGCTACATACAGGGAAAGGTTCTTTGCACACACACAGGTGTTTGAGCACAATCTAAGCAGCAGCAGCCTCTGAGCAGTCTGGGGGAGAACAGTCACCTGGAGGGTAGCATGCATCAACCAGCCTAAAAACTGGGCAATCCAAGTATACCTTGCCTAAAAATATACAGCACTTCAGCCACAGACACTAAACAGAGTTGATGCTGTTTCCCAGCATATTCACACACACACACCTTACCAATATAAACAACTTCTGCCCTTGCTAGTGAAAGGCACGAAGGCATTTACTTGGCCTTTGCAGAACACAAGTAAAGCAACAGCACAATACCTCAAAGCATGTTCTGAGGAGCTTTTCAGAGCTGGAGTTTTTCAGTACTGAAGCAAACTCCTAAACTGACACTGAAATGAACACAATAGCTCTCCGAGGTTCCGCACTGCCTCAGAAAGCCACAACAAAAAACTTGTATTGATTCATCTCATCTCCAATATAAGCAAGAAAATTAAAGACTTCTTTTAAAACTAAATTCATTTCCAATTACTAGATGCATGATAAAAATAAACCAAAGATATTTTTCTAAGCTTTAGGCTCAAAAGATAAAAAGAGAAACAATTAAGGCACTCAATATGACACATAAGCAAGAAGAAATGGCCCCCATCCTCCAAACAAGATTAAATAAAATACATGGTAACTGAGCAGCACTGGATTTTTTTCCCCCTGGGGCTTATCAGTAGCCTCTGTGGCTTTTTAAATTACAATAGCTCTATATTTTCTTCGAAGGTTATAGGGCATCGTGGCTGTGCTGTAAAACAACTGATATTCAACACTTGAGTATCAATGTAAGCAAATAATACACCCAGATAGATTATTCTGAAGAATAACTGAGTCAAAATAACAGCTGCTTACTTACAAAATATAATACAGTGTACTATATTAATAACTTACGATATTAATTATGGTTATTATTGTTATTATATTAATAACTTACAATAATTTAATACAGTGTAAAATCCTAAAACAGATTGTTAGCTCAGTTACTCTGAAGAAAAATTTAACCAGTACAGTATTTTTTCTCTCGTGTAAAGGCTTAGCTACATATGGGTAAGTCAAGGACTAGCCATCCCTGCTATGTAGGAGATCCCACCAGTATGAGATGCTTGTTCTCCAGGCAGAGAGAAGATGTACTTTGGCCCAAGGAACAGGATCCTATGGAATTTAATTAAATGACAACTCAAAGGCCAGACGTAGAACAGAGACTCTGTAACATGAGCCAACCACATTCAAAGAAAACTGCAATCAACAGTAATACTACAGTTACCTTAGTCGAGGAAATCTGGGATCTTTCCACTCCTATATTGGGATCTGGTGACACAATCTCCCCCTTTCCTTGCACTTTCTCCTTTCCTTATTCCAGAGCATAAGCAGTGCAGAAAATGTGTCAGAAAAACAAACAAACAAAACTGTCTCCCTAAGCTTCCCACACTGCAACAAGGAATGTGCAAGCCACCTTCATCACATTTCTCCAACACTGAAGAGTCCATTTCTGATGCAGAGCTTTTAGAGGAAAAGATGTTTTCAAGCCCTGAAAACAAGCAGTGCTTTCAAAGTCCGTCTAAGCAACAAGAGTACAATGCCCAGTCCCAAGTAACCTGTCTTGTCCCTGGCTTGTTCCTTCTTTCTTAAGGAGAAAGCCCAGAGGTCTGTATCACAGACAGTACATATATCCCAGCATACTGTGTTCAGTACTGGGGTTGTGTACTGGCTGAAAGGACACTTCAGAACATTCCCAAATATGCTTCAAGGTCCTCCGTACCTTCTTCCTTTCTGCCTCCCTACACCAAATAAAGTGTTTCATTACCTTCTTTCCTCGAGGTTGTGCAAAGCTCAGCTATTAGCCCAACAGCTTTGGATTCAATTTCACAGCTGTGCACATTTGATATGAGGTTGAACACTTCCTACCGTTGTTAGGACTTCTTGCCCAGACTGTGGCCAGTTTTGTCCACACAGTCCATTTTTCAGGCTAGGCCAGAACATTCACTGCAAGACTCAAGGGAGGTGAATCCAGATACCTTTCCTCACAGACAGGTGCCTTACCCCCAGCACCATCTTTATTGTTTCTTTTTTTCCCCAGTCAGCATCAAAAATACATAAGGCTAAAAGGGGAAAGTTGCTGCCCCAATAGATTTGTTACACTGTTTTCCCTTTTTGGTGGTTTCTCCACAAGAAAGGAAGACACTGGCAGAAGAAAGCAGCACGCAGCAATGCTCTTCCACATTTCTCCTGGGAAGATGGGGTAGTGGGGCAAACACCACAAGTTCTCATAATGATACACCAGCAGTTTGCATATTTCCATTTCCAAAGACATCCTCAGTAACAAACCAAACAAAATCTGTTATCATGAGCAAAGTGGCTGCAATGTTTGCTCCAAACCTAATGCAGCTCAAAAATAATGGCTCAGGAAGACAGATTTCACATAAGGGATCCCATAACTCCTGTCTGTTTTCAGACAAAAGCTAATGGCCACAAAAAACCCCCGACCCAACCCAACTCCCACCTTCTGGACTCAAACTTGCATTTAGAGCCCAGTTAGAAAGCCATAAGGGCACATGAAGGAGACATGGAGAGTTTCAGCTCTAATGCTGAGCATGAAACACACACACAGACCCAGCTGGCTCTTCTTACTAATTCCCCTTTATAGGAATCACTCATGCTAAGACAAGATCTCCCACCAGCAGCCAAGACCATCAATCCCAGGTCAAAGGGCAAAGGTTGTGTCCAAAGGAACGCGAGATTGTTCCTTAGGAAGAGGTTAACATATTGCAACTATGAGAACTCAGGCACAGCAGATTCAAACAGAATCTGGACATAAAAATGAGTCATACTACCTTGTTGTTTCTGTTCTGAAATGGACATCTTGGAAACAGTTGCTTAATTCTTCCAAGTGACCAGAACAATCCAGACTGCCATTCAGGAGGTGGGGAAGCACCTTGCCCTGGTTGTCAGGCATGGTCCAGGACTATCAGGATATTTACATTAACAGCTGTACAGCTTTCAGTGTGGCATAATCAGCCTAACTAGTTACCCCTCATTTCTACATACTCCTAGGAAAGGAGCCAATTTAGCTTGGACTGTGGTAGAGAGAGATGGATGTGTCACTGGGGATATAAAGCTAGCAGACTGTTCCAAACCTCATCAGGCTGCAGAAGGGAAATTGGTGAGATGGAAAGGAAGCATGCTTCAGTGAGCAAATCTGAAGATTTCCAAAGTAACCAGATGGGAACGCATGGAGGAGTTTATTTATATATAAACCAACTTTGCAAGGTTGAAAGAATATTTTGTGAAATAAGTACTTGCCTAAAAATACTTGATCTTTGGCTGCTAACAATAAATTCTAAGAAAAAGGAGCTCAGAACCTCTTCTTACATCTTCACATGAACTCTTAAACCCAACCTATAAAGCTGGGTGTCACAATTTCAGTGGAGTTTGTCCCATTTTTGGCCTGCACTTATTCCAGAAAAATGCACTAGAGAATTCCTGGAGGACTAGACACGTACCTCTGAATCAAAACTGTAAGTCTAAATGAGACATAGGCCCTGACCAGCAGTCAACACTTTTGGCACTGCTGAATCTGTGGCGCAAGTGGTTTTTAGGTTTCTTTACTCAGATTTTTATGTTTTGTTTATACTGTCACTAAATAAATCCTACTGCTCACTGTGAGCACCAAGTACTTCCTGAAAAACCTATTCAAGATCATACCAGCTGTTTGTTATTTTGCTTGTTTTAAACAGGCCTACTTTCCAGCATGTATGTTTAGGATCACTTAACCACAGTAAGGCCACACTTTCAGTTTGTGAAGCTCAGAAGTCCTACCATTTGTGCAGGATATTAACTTGATCCTGAAGCTGAGAAAATTCCAGTTGAAGTTTCACAAGGTTGGGAGGAAAAGGTTTTTTGCCTACATTAAGCTGCACGTACTAACACAAATACCACAGCACAAGTATTTTGACCACATCAATAATAATAAGCAATAGCTCTGTCTTGTTTATAATAGAGATAAGCGAAGGAGGAGGACAAAGATAGCCCAGGAATTGGTTCAGGAAAAGCTTCACATCCCATCTTCTGTGTAGGCAAGGATGATCAATGGACTTAATTCAAAAGTCAGAGTACCATTCCACAGCCCAATTTATCAAAGAGGTGGGAAAGACTCCACTAATAGATTCAAACAGTACAAAAGAAAACCTTCCTAATTTCAATAAAAGACAGAGACTTCACCAGGGAAAAGCAAGTAGTAGGCACTGTCACTTGGAATCAGTGGTGAGAGAGAGGTGGAGAGATGGAGAAACAGGGGAAAGGGAAAGCCTAAAATAAACCACTAGCAGGGAAGTAGAAAAATATCAAAGAATGCAGAATAGAGACTAAAGAGGAGTGCTAACATGAAGACAACATACAACAGGATGATAAACCAAAGAGCATCAGCTCCAAACTCTTTACTATCTCATCATTTTCAATATCTACACAAAAGTGATCCAGAGAGTACAGAAAATGCACACTACAGAAAAATAAATACTGATTTTACAGTGTGACTGAAACAAGGTACAAAGCCATATAGAACCATATGATGAATGGAAAACTTTCTCCAGCTCATGTAGAATAAAAAGCAGCTACTTTCAGATAAGTAGCACTACAGTGCTCGATATTGAGACGTAAGGATGCTCTGAACTAAGACATCTCAAAGTCTCTGCTTGTAAAACAGGCAAATCGACAACCCGACGCAACACAGATAATTAAAAATCGACTCTGTTGAAGAGTTATTTGTTGTGCTGGTGCCAGGAGCTCCCTACACTGAATGAGGAAGCCTGTGGGGAAAGAAAAAAAAAGTCCAATAGCACAGGATACAGCACGTAACAGGAATGTTAAAACTGCACAGGGAACCTTATTAGAGAACTGTTTTGAACACTGATAATATCAAGATGCCTAAAAGCAAGCCCCATAACACAGGTATTTCTCTGCATGAATTAAGTGCAAAAATCTCCAGGTTTTTCTACAGTGGAGAGAGCTACATGTTTTGAACAAAACTTTAAACAGGCATCAATTTATTTGCTAGTTCCATTAGCCACTATTCATTACCGTTTGCGAAAACACTGCCAGGAAAGAACACAGAAATGCTGTCAAACTACCTTGATGTGCCCATGCACTTATTTGCTATGCAACCCTGAGTTCAGCACCACTCAGCTTAGAACAGTATATTGAAACAGCACATTTTTCCAGGGGGGTGAGGGGTGAGGGAAATAAAATCACTATTTATATACTGCGGATTCTGTCATGAAAATGTCAAAGATTAATTTATCATTTTTGGCAGACATGTACCTTATTGCTGCCTCACTCTGGGGAGCAGCTTGATATTTTTGCCCTGCCATTCCACCACTTGACAACAAAGTCAAACCAGCATTTATCAGTTTAGTTGTTAACATGCTTGACATTTCCTACTAGAATTTGTTTACTAGAGCACTTCTCGGTAGAAAAGGAGAAAAAAAAAATTCCCAAACACCTCCCCCCCCAACATTTACTTACCCTTTCCTCATGACCAAGAGACTTAAAGAGAAATGAGCCCACGTCTGTAAATTTATTTTGACACTAAAAATTTCTTAACTCATTAGACTGAAGCAAAGATGTATGGTTAATGAAGCTGTCCTTCCTAAATGAGTTTGCAAAATTCCAACAAACCCCTTTAACTCAGTAATTCTGATTATTCCTTTTTTTTTGTTTGACCATGCTGAGCAATAACTGCATTATGCAGAAAGGTAACCAAACTGCATCAGCTGTATATAAAGCTGGCAGTCATCCCTACAATTTACCTCACTTAACAGAATACATAGAACACTGAAAACACAGCAATTATTTTATTTTTTATTCCCCTGGTCTTCCAAGAGACCAGAACAATGTCTATAAATCTTCCCTGTGGATGAGTTATAAAAGCTTTATTTCAGTAACAGGTTAAAACAGATATAATTCATCTGATGTTGTGTAATTGCAACAGAATGTACAAGGTTGTGGTCAGACATGAGCTGAACAGTTTCACTAAGGCGCATCTACTACACAACTGAAAACCAAAGAGTCTCAGGTATTTTAAAATTACAAATTAGCCATTACAAATTAGATATAAATAAAGACAATAATGCTACAGAGATACTTTTTTTCCCCCCCTCTGGTAATTCTGCCAAAATACAAATACTAACGAAATACTTCTGTCAACTGCTAAAAGACGTGTTTTTCATGTCACATTTAAATTAAGGACACGAAAGTGTTCTGCCACTCAAAAACATGCATCAAATCCTAGTACTAGTCTTTCATAGGAAAGTACATTTTTAAAAAGAAAACAAAGTTACTTGAATAGTTACACTATGAACAAGATATGAAATCCTGTTGATGTTCAGCAAAAAATGACAATGCTGATAATAGTTAGCACATTGGAGGATTGCCAAAAAAGTGCAGACCTTTTTAAAAAACTAAGTGTTGTAGGATTAGCAAAGTATTATCTAGTATTTAAGAAATGTTTGTACATTCATGCTTTCCCTAATTGGTGCTGCTTGCTAAAAGGTCAGTTAGGTTTGGTATTCTACATGTTCAAATTCATGTCTCCTCATAAACACCTCCACATTTTTACTATGTGAAGCACTTGGACCAATAGGCTGATAAAAAGAGCTTTCAATGTAACATGTTCTAACTGATAAAATTCATTTTATTTTTATGTTTGTACTTTAGACATCAAAAAGCAACACTGCACAAATAATAATAATGGTATTCAGAAGAGCCAGAATTAACGAGATTAAATTATAAAAGTGCTCAGTTTATGAAGCACACTGCTTGCCAGACAGCCAAAAGAAGAATATACAGACAAAAAAAAGTCAGTGACTCCTATGTGCCTTATGTTTCCCTACATATATATTTAGTCATCTGCTGAAGTTGCATTTAGCTCCCAAAACAGACAATAATAGTTCTACCAAGACCTATTCGCTATACAGTAGCTCATTTTTTCAGACCAAAGTTTCCACAATCACCACACTTTCTTCTGAATTGATAGTTAGGCTACTTTAATTTTAGATGTTTTAAAAGTCAGATCTAAAAATCTTTACATACATTCATACATATGTATAAAACACTAAAATCTTAAAAACAGAGCCCTACAAACTGAGGTTCACTGCTTCTGCACTTAACTTGCCACCACTTAGACTATGAATCATTGCAATCATATTGGAGTGTTTGTTCAATTCTTCCTTCTGTAGTTTTACAAGTGCCTCTTTTTCTTCCAAGCGTCCTTCCAACTGGGATTTTTGAACTTCCAGAGAAGATGCCTGAAGAGACAAACAAAATGTTATCATTTCCTCCATTATCAACTGAAAATCACACACAATACCGTGAAAGCTGAGTGGTCTGGTGGTGAATTTAAGCAAGTAATTAAAAAGCAGTTTTAAAATTACAAGCTTATTTCAGAAATCTCTCTCAGCTGTATGTTTGGTGCACGTGAATGATCACAGCCACTGCCACACTGCAAAATGGGAAAGCACCAACCCCCATGTCCTATTTAAGCATCAGAAATGTTCACAGTTAAGCTGTCTACATTTCATTTCAACACTCAGACCAGTAAATATTTACTGAGAACAAGGGAAATATTTGGTATATACTGGATAATATTGCCTGGAGAGATCAGGCTTTTGCTTCCAGGAAATGGAAATACAACAAATGTGTTTGTCAGACTGCCCACTTTGCATGCAAAATGAATCTCTGCCTTGTGAGTTTACATGGAGCCTTACCTGCAGGCAAGGACATGTAGGCTGCACTGAAGTTTGGGGGATTTAGCTGTTTGTGGTTTTATTTTGTTTGTGTGCTTTTTTTAAAAAACAAAACAAAACAAAACACAAACAAACAAAAAACCCAACCAAAAACATTACCCTGTTAACTTGGCATAGCCAAACTGGTTTCTGTTTTAAAAGAAGATTATTTCTTAGAGATAAAAATATTTTTTATTAGAATTTCAAAGATTAAAAAGAAAACCAGGTGCATTTTGGTGCATGGATATGTAGTTTAATTCAGGATGTGAGAAAGGAGGGAAAGTAAGCTGATCCACATTTTATATAAGTCAAAATTACCAAAGAGGAATATGCTACACTCTCTTATTTAACATTATGCTACAGGTTTGGTGATTTTTTTCCCCGCCTTCCAAACATTACGTACTCACACATCGTGCCTCATACAGCCTCACTAGAACTAGATCCTGACTTAAAAATCAATAGTTACACAATTAAAATTGAGAGAATTTGCTCGTCCACTACTAGACTAGTATCTTTAGCTACTCTACCAGCAAAATACCCATTTACCAACTCATCAGTTAAACAGATATCTAAAATTCCGGTCTCTAGAATGCAAGCGTAAATAAGTCCTTACCTTGATACTCAGTTCTTTCCTTGCTTGCTCTGTTTTACTTAATTCCTTTCTAAGAATATCAATAGTTTGTTCCATATCTGTTTTTTCTTTCTGTTGAGTTTTCAGTTTTTCTTCCAGAACTTTTATATTCTGTTGCAAGGCTTAAGAAAATGTACACATAAAAAGATTGGTTGCCAAACTTAGAAAACAGAAAACATTGCCCTGGGAAACAAGGTGTTTTTTTAATTAATTTTTTTTTAGACTCAACATGGCTGCTAATTGAATTACTGAGGAGTGCCACCTACTGCTATATTTTAGCGGTTGCTTCCAGTCATTTGCAGAATAGTTAAATTAAGCTGTTCTAATCTGCAGTTCCTACAGAAAACAGTTATAAAGGCACACTGTAAGAAGATCCTGAAGGGACATATGTGTAGAGATTCAGTGAAGTCTGGGAAATCAACATCATGTATGCTTTGGAAAAAATTAACATTTGTATTTGTTTCATTCAACTATTAAATTACATATCCGTGGCCAACTAAGATTTACAAGTTGCTTAGCGAGATACAGCTGCTTATCTAGAGCCCATAAGAACAACATCTAGTTAATATGGATAGTTCTCCAGCTTCAGTGACCTTTTGGTAAGTGACTTACTCAATATTTTGCCATCTCTCTCCTGTAGCTGCTGCTGTAATTCTTTTCTGCGATCTTCACTTTCTACCAACTGTGCAGCAGTTCTAAAAGTGCAGAGAAACAAATTTCAATGATCAAAGAGAGAGAGAGATGCCATCATTTTCCACGTCTAAGAAGCTAGAATGATTTTCATATTATTTCCAGTCGCTATCGTGAGTTTCAAATCATAAAACCTACGAATGTGCAGGGTGTGAGCACAGATAAATCTTATTTCCTTCCCCCCACTCTCCATGGAACAGTCATTGCCCTTCTCTGATTATGGCAGAAACTATCAAAAAGGTTCATTCCTGGAGCTCAAAAACCAGAAACTGTTGCCTTTGATTAACAGCCACAAAGCATTCCAAACACTGACAGAACTGAAATTGTCATTCAACAAAATTCACTGCCGTTAGTGATTAGGGATGCTGGGGTTTTAGTAGGCTCCTGAATAGGCAATACCATTGGTAAAACTTGTTTCAGGCATTATTCAGGACATCTGTACATAAAAAACTACCATTCTGAACATCATCTCAATTGTCACCCAACAGTCAAACATGACCAGTCCATGAGATATTGCCATAGCCCATACATAGGTTTGCCTCAGACTTCCAGACTTAGTGTAATATTTAGTTTCCACACTCATTTAATATATAGGTACTGTCATCTACCAGCAGCATAGCTGTAACCTGAGCACTTTATGCTCTGTGAAGCTAATCTACTTCTTCAGTGATCAGCTAGCCTAATATCTAAGGCATATTCTATTTGTCACTTGCCTTGCCTAGATGGCATTTGCTGTCACTCTTGTTTAGTTGTTCATCCACTTTTTATCTACCAGTGTCTAAGCTGCAGCCTCTAGCAAGAGGGAGGGAACTGTATTTCCGTGGTCTCCATTTTGTTTGTGGCAGTTCAAGAACATCTCTACAATAACTGCACTTTTGACCTGCCTTTAACGAGGGTCAGCTTTCACCAGAACAGCTCCCCAATTACAATGATCTGCATGTTGAATCTAAGTGTACAAATTTATTCAGTAGCAAACTAATGTATCAGTATGATAATTTCCCATCTGAATCAGAACTCAAGGCAGTGATTTGGACTGCTCTGATTACTGACAAGGCAAGAGCCTGGAAGGATGAAGTGAACTTTGCAAGCAAAAATCAAGAAGAGCATTTTATTTCTAAACTGAATACAAGGCCTGCCTATGAGCATGTTTTAAAGGTATCTTCTGAAAATTAATGTATTAAATAAAATCTGTCAAAGAGGAGCCCTATATTCCCTTAGTTACATTGGTGAAATGTTTATCAGACCTCTACTTGAAGCCATCAAAAAAGAAAAATTATAATTAGTCCTCAAGAAGACATAAGTAATGTTAGTTTCATGGTTGAAGAATGATGTTTTATACCCCAGGCAGAACACCAACCTTCAGTATCTCTAATCTCAAATGTGTTAGTTTAGGATGGTTGGATGTTTTTTTTTCTGATCTGACAACATTAAGAGAAAACTTGCATGAAAATCTTCGGGTGATAAAAGCATTTAAAAATTCAACAACCACCAAAAAGACACCTCCTCACTCCCCCAAATGCACCCAAGAACTGGGTCATCCTCTTTCTCTTCCTACTATCACTGAAGTCTGTGGGTATTCCCTCACCACCTTCAACTAATTAAGGAGCAAACAAAATAAACCACCACAGACTCTCACTACTACAGATTCTCATCTAACATAAACATATAAAACAACCCTGAAGCTTCTCTAACTTCACTTCTCAGATGTTACTTAAAGTACAGTTGAAAAATTGAGACTAAAGTGCTATTTAGTTTTACTTTTCAATTCGCTTTAAAAAGACTAGACTGAACTTACCTGTCATTCTGCTGCTCGAGTGATTCATTTAGTTTCTTCATTGCTTCCATTTGTTTATTTAGTGAATTGCATGTAGTCTGTAGATCTTTATAATGTCTTTCAGTTGTTTCATACCTACACATGAAGTATAATTGCTTTTGAAGAGTTTTACTTTAATAGTTTGCAAAAAAACCCCAACAACTTGACATCATCTGTGCAATCATCCCACTCAAGCTACAAGCAAGGTGTTTTGGGAAAGGGGGGTGTTCAGTTGATGATTTTTTGGTAGTTAGCTGTGTGTTAGATTTTTTTTTTTGTAATGAACATACTTTGAATCATATAATCATTTGGGATGGAAAAGTTGAGTTCACTGAGTCAAACCATTAACCCAACATTGCCAAGACCACCACTAAACCGTGTCCCTAAATGTCACACCTATGCATCTTTTAGATACCTCCAGGGATGGTGACTCAGCCACTTCCCTGGGCAGCCTGTTCCAATGCTTGACTTGGAAGAAGAAAACAAACAAACAAATAAGCCAAGCTTCAGTGGATCCTTTAGATATCCTTAATTATTAATGATCAGGAAGCAACCTTCTCCCAGCAGAAAACTTAGGAACTGACAAAACATACAAATGCCTTTAGAAATTTGCAGAGCTACTCTATAACAGTTTGGGTATGACAGTCATCTTTTAAGGGACCCTGGGAGTCAGTTCATGACTTCCAGTTGTCTCATGATCCTAAAAACTGAACATACTGAAAACAATGCAGTGTGCATTTAATATAGGCTTATGAAACAGATCCCATACTCTAAGGAAACATTTTCCTATTTTCCTACCAAAAGAAAAATTCTCTCCCCTGATGTCAGTTATCCGATTGTTTTTAAGGAACAGTATATTTGAAGTATGCAAATTGTTTAGAAAGCAAGTTTTTGCTTTGTAAGGACATTGTGAGGATCAGAAAGCTTTTATTTCTACTTTGGAGAATTTAAAGCCCCAGACTGAGGCTGATTTATTTCATGTGACTTAGTCAAATACATGTTCACAAAGTGTATGGCTGCATATAATTCAAGTAAAAATGGAGGCACTTCCACAATGACCATATTATACACTTATTAAAGAAATCTCATCATGGACAAGAGTTTTATACATTTTCCTCCCTCAATGACTCCTTTATTGGCAGCATTAAGCCTTCAAAATTGCCTAATGTAATGCCTGCTCCCATTATTAAGCAAGAAATTTGCTCTCAGTTTTATCAGCTTCTTTGCCTTGCTGACACCTAGTGACAAGACCAGCTCATGAGAGTTGAAAAGTTTACACCTTTATTCTTCCAAAGCACATTCTAGTTTCTATCTTTATGTACTTCTGTGTCTCATGTGTCCCTTTTTAGCTTCAGATCCTAAAGAAAATAACACTTATAAATAATTCAGGACACACAAGGTGCCAGCTCCCTCCTTAACTCACTTTTACCTAATTTCAGTCAAATTTGCTACTGAATTGATCAAAGATACAAAGTCCTTATGCAGACATACCGTTATTGGCTGCTTCTCCACAATATTTGCAGCATATACTCAAGACTGTATAAAATCAAAGACAGACACCGAGAGCATGGTACAATGCTAACAGAAACTAAGCATTGTTAATTCTGTTTCTTAAAGAACAATACTCTCTTTTATACAAAGTTCATGCTGTTTCCTTAACTGGACCTTCAACATCCATGACTTCAGTTCTCAGTCCATTGAGAGGTGAATGTTAAACTATGTTAGATTTAACATAATAAGTTCTTGAATGACTTAAGTTCACCTCATTGACAAGCATATAGAAGAAAGAAAAAACAGTGAACTTTCCACTTAAAAACATGACTTAGCATGTTATGTTGCTCTTCCAATGTGCTTAACCCAATAAAGGACATCATCACTCTTTAAACACGAAGTATTTGTTTAGTGATCTTACACGCCTTACCTCTGAAGAAGATCAACAGAGGATTTTTTCAGTATTTCATGTTCTTCAGCAACTGTCTGCAACTTCCTGTTGTGTTGAAAGAGCTGCTCAATATCAGTCTGTGCTCGTTCAGATTCTACCTGCTGAGCTTTCAGCAAATCATTAAGTTCTTCATTTTTTCGTTCTGCATCCTTCAACATTGCAGCCAGAGTTCTTGCCTTTGAATGGAAAGAAACAACCCCCACAAATAAAAAACAAAGGAACAAAAAAACCACATGCACCATTACCAAGAATTCTTTTTCAGAAGTCACTTTGAAATAGGCACGAGGCCATAGATCTAACACTAAAATGTCATCACCTACATTAAGAGAACAAATTCTCTCACCTAACTACAAATTAATTTGTTCACTAAATTCCTTTAGCTCCTGTTATAGACAATGTGAGGGAAGAGGGAAGAACAAAGTAAATGATGACACATTTTAACTATGAATTTAGTAATCTGCAGCCCAGTGTTTACTATAACCTTTAAAGAGTAGAAATTATTCTAAGTTTTCAATGCACAGCTCTAATACATACCCCACAGAAGCAAGCTTTATTTGAAAGTTCATCTCTGACCAGTGATTAAAAGGTACAAACAGGAAACAGTTCTCCATACACCAGCACATTCTATAGAGAATTTTAGTAAGTGGCTTTATTAATTCTAAAGATTACTACCACTAACAGTTAACAAACAATAATCTGTAAAGTAGGTCAGTTTTGTTGACTTCCTTAAGAGGAAGGACATTAAAGAAAACTGTGCCAAAGAACAATTCAGAGGAAAACAGGATGTTTATGATGAAAATGAAGACTGCCCTAACTTGCAAGCATAGCTTACAGATAAGCAGCATAGTTTCCACATGCAATCACAGTTAAAACTACCAAGGCAATTATTAGTCTCACCTCTGAGTCCCAGAGGGAAGCTCCTGCTACTTACCTCAGACTCAGCCTGGGCTCTCTGACATCGGTACTGAGCCATCAGCCTATCAGCCTGAGCCAGAGCTACGGCCTTGGCTTCCAAAAGGTCTTGCAGCCTGGCTTCTTTGGACTGTATGTAGGAAGAGGATTTTTCATTAACATTTTCTGAATGTACAGACTTCAAGGTACCCACACACGCCAGGTTGTACTCACTGCTAATGCCGACAGCTTCTGTTCGTAGACGTCCATTATGTCAGAGATCCTCATGTCAGCCAACGGCTCCTTCATCTGTGGAAATGTTTTCCAGTTACTGCTACTGTAAATCTGCACCTACTTACGACAGGTAATGCATGCTGGAAGAGCTCAATAGCTTCATAAGTTCCACCTGTCTCTTAGCTTTTTAAATTCCTATTTTCACATCTGAGACTGTCTGCTCCAATACATCCATCTGACTCTTGGGGAAAGTTCATGACTAATTGAACTAGTTAGGCTTAATAGGAGTCATCTGCAGTAGACTGTCAGTCCAGCACTATAAAAAGGTAAAATCATCACTCAAATTGTTCCCTTTGGTCTAATCTTTGCTGCAGAATTAGCAGTCCCCTCATAGGACACCTAAAGTAATCTGCCCTAACATTCACAGCCATAGCTAAAACTCCTTGTTCATACTCCATAGCTTTCTGGCCCAGGAAAGTTGTTCTGACAGGATACTATCCAGAACAGAACTTACTATGTTAACCCAATGACTTACTAGACAAAATTCACCATATATGGCACAACAAATCCTAAGTGTTGATTAAAATATATGCCTGAGTCAAGTGAGAATGCTACTTTGGGATTTTGGGATATTTTATCTTAGGAAGTGCTACTAAACACCACTTTTGAGCAGCTGTTGATATATGCTGATGTATGACCAAGTGCAAACTATGCCAGCTGTTTATACATTGAACACCTACTGAAAGGTTACCATTTCTACAATATTTTGAACCATTATGTAAGAACTTTTTTGCATATTAACAGGAGGCCCTATGTAGCTCCAGTTTTCAGCTCATTTTTCTGTCCTTAAAGTACAAAACAAGTAGTTTATTTTCCTACTTGCAAACTTAAAATATCCAAAAGGACATAGAGATGATTACCATAAGATGGTAAGTTCCTTTCATTCTCTCTGTACAGTAATACAACGAAAAGTGTTCTCTCAATTATGTTTTTACATACATTTGAGCTTCACACAACATAAAAAGCACACATAGAAATGAAGTACTGGATATTTAAAGTGAATGTGTATATTGATTTTTAAGGGAAAGTTCTACTAATTAGAAGGTCTAAGGAAAGCATCACTCAACAATTCATCAACAACTTTCTTCCCTAAAAAAAAATGGAATCAGCTTTATGAACTGTCACAACACTGGAAGCTTCTGCTCTAGTAGCTGTTTAGGCACCTGTAGCTGCTTTGATTTACATTAATATAAACACAGCAATGCACCCACAGACTGTCACGCGCAGTCCTGGAAAGGACGATCAATGGGAGCATCCAGTGGAAGAGTAAAAAATAAGTCAATGAAGACTCATTTGAGCTTTTTCATTATTATTCTGGCAGCTCACTGGAACTGGTAGCTCATCGAGTTCCAGTTTTATCACTTACAACAAAGAGAAGAGAGTTGCAAAGCTAAGGCTGGAGGCAATCCCACTAATACAGATGTCAAGCTGTTATCAAGAAACTTTCTATTCATTTTCCCAATTTGCATACTGTTCTTTCAAGCCAAAAGGAAACAGAATCAACAACCCATCACTCAGTCTGAAGCAGCTACAAAGCAGCTAACTTGCTTTGAACAGAAAATAGAAAGAGGAGATACATTCAGTATCTGATAGCACGGCCCACAAAGCCGCACACAGTATGTGGTGCTCGTTTGAGTGTCTCACTCTTGGTGCACGTTGCTGCAGAGGGAAGTAAAAACTGTCTTCTGAAATAATAACAGTGCCTTTCCAAGAAGGCCATAAAAACTGAACTGCAAATGCTAGAGTCAGCTACAGCCAACAAAAGGAAAATGTTGGTAGGTGTGTTTAGGCGTACAAGAGGTGCACCACACTTTTCTAAAGCAGCATAGCATCTCCTTTTGATTGCAGGCTATTTCTCAGGAAGCAGAGGGAGGAGGCTCCTTGTATGTGTCCCGGTAAGTCCAGGCAGCTGGATTATATTTGACTCCTGCCTTCACATCTGACAGCTAAGAAGAGCATAGGTAACCCCACTGGAGAAAGGGACCACAGTAAGGAGTCTGAGCTTCTGATGTAGCTCAAAGTAACATCACTGAATGTTGCTCAGGAGCTCAGTAAAAGGAGCACATTCTAAGCAGACAGCAATCTAAACCAAACTCACCTGATACACACATGGCAGACTGACACTTGGATTTTAATTTCCATCCCTCCTAGTAAAAAGAGTGGCAAATATTTAACAAGGGTATACAAATTCTACCAACCTCTAGTCCAGAGTGAAGTTTTTGTATTAATTCCTGAATATTTGAAGCTGTGGATTCATCACTTGAAGGACGGGATGAAGAACACCTCACTGAAGTAATGTTGGTCACAGGTGCCTGCATTTGGATTCTTTTTGCTGCATGTTCTGTTTCTTGTTGTCTGTAGGCATTATTTGCTGCAATACTTTCACCAAGCCTGTATAAACATAAAGGCTATTACTGACACAATCTGCATTGCAAGGACTGAAGAGGAGAACAATTTCATAACAAAATTAACTTCTCTTTAATGGAAAACAGATTAGAGTCACGTTTGCGTTATCACAGAACATTAAGATGTGTATCAGACATGTGCCCAAACTGTCCAAAGACACAGAGAGTAGGAAAAAAAAAAAAAAAGTATTATGGCTAACCTTTACAGAAAAATGCAGAATCTCATCAGAAAGGGCATGGTGCCCAGCTCTTTTCGAGCAGAACAGATCATGCCTCTTATGAGCCTGTGAAACAGGTTATTTTATCTGTTATTCAACTTAACTAGGCCACTGTTTGTCTCAATGAAGACAGAGAAGGTATTAAGGAAGAATTTTTATTGGGTATAAAAATAAGAAGATTGAATCATGAAAAAGCAGAATGCTGCCAATAAACCTTAGTTTTCCCTTGTCTGTGATTCTATTTTACAATGCTATATTGCATGCAGCACAGTGAATTTTCTAAGTTTTAACCAAAATTTAAGTATGCAGATAAAAGTGCAATCTGTTAAAATTTGTATAGGGAAGAGAACTCAAGAGCTCAGAAAAAAGTAATTACAGTACCTATAATCCAGTGTCTGTATGCAATTTGTGGTTGGTATTTTCAAGGCAGCTACTAATGACAAGTTCCAAGTAAAAAAGAATGATAAATCAAAACAGTTGATTTTAGAGGCACCAGTTAAAACTTTTTTCCTCTTGATAAATTCCTTAATTACTAAGCTATTCCAGCCACTTCATTGAAGTGCTGTCTCAATTGCTTCCTAAGTGAACCCAAAGCCTATTTTTAACCTGCATTTATAGACATATTATTTGGCTATTCCATTGTATAACTCCAGACATATTTGATTGCACAGATCCTTCATTATTCCAGCCAGACTATTTGTTACTGGCCATTATGAAGATGTTTCCTAGATCAACCAAATCATGTAATTATAGAACAATTAAGGTTGAAAGGGGCCCATCAACAGACCACCTAGTTCAACTCTTCTGCTCTAAGTAGGTTGCACAGGACTGTAGTATTCATAAAAACAGCACTGATGTTTTCAGGGTGAACACAATTTTAGACTCTTATTACTGTGTTCTTATCACTGGCCTATTTCTGGGTTATGATGGAAACAGTTAGATTTCCTGGGGTGTGGGAGGATTTTCATTTGTTTTCTGAACCAAAAAAACCACAGCAAGGCAAATTGCCATGATTTGGTTGGGTCATCTTCCTTTACTTTTCCTCCCATATAAGTAGTAATTCAATCACTGTTCCAAGATAAGTTGGTTATGCTACAAAATCTTTCACTTGAGAAAAGCAGCTCAAATGCCAAAGAGGCATCTGATTTGGAAGTTCTTTCAAACAATTTCCGTTTTTGTTTTTAAAAAGCTCTAACAAAAAAGGAAGACGTTTCAGATTAGTTTCCTAGGTTGCAAAGACTGATACAATTTAAAACCTTTTTTTTTTTAAATTTTATTACATCTACAGAAATAAGGACTATCAAATAGAGTTTGTCAATATTTTTCCCTTATTTAGGTCACCTTAAATACTTAAATACCTGAACCATATACCTACCATCTGACTGTGTCTTACCCTAATCTGCTCTTTCTTGGAAGCTACTGCAAAAGGGTGAGCAAAACTACAGGAACTGAAGAATTACACCTCTGACAAAGTTCAGTAGAGAGAGAAATCTGACAGTCAGAATATTAGATGTACCCTAAGTAAAAAGTTCCAAGCACAGACTTCAGGCAAATGAATACTGGGGGAGTCAGTCAGTCACTACCATGCTCCCTAGGATCTGATGTAAAATGAATGCCATCAGCATTTAGACTCTTCCTCTCGCTTCCAAGATCACTACTGTTTCATAACTGCACAAAAGGAAAAGATAGTTATTCTAAAGTTTCTGTCTCTGATGAGCTGAAAATAGTACTCCAAAAACCATGAATATCACTAAGCTCATAAAAATGTGAAATCTAACCAGACTCTCCAGAAATAGACTTACACTATGGCAGGAAAATCTGGTAAGGGTGCAGCCTCAAACAGTATTCCAAGTCCCACTTGGACTTGCTCTCTATGGTTTGATGTTAAAGCAAATGTCAAAGGCGTAATCAAGCGTTGATCCTAAAAAAGACAGTTTGGTCAAAACAAAATGTAGCAGTCAACAACAACAAAACCTCTCCTACCAAACACAAACTACCAAAACATCACAATATCAAGGCCCATGAGCACAGAAATGTTTTACTCAAAACTTAAGCTACCTCCTTAAAGTTTGCCCTTCTAAGTTTCTGAGCCTGAAGTCAATGGAAGACAAGTGATTTTAAAAATAGTTTACACCTCTGAGTATTTAAAAACAAGTTTTCCCATTAAAGTCAACAGAACAGGTAAAGAGACTACTTAATTCCCTCAAGTTTTAAAGTGCTTGATTTTCAACATAAAGTGTGACAAGCTAAAGTTTTATAAATATTTATTGAGAACTGTAAAACTCATTCTTACCCATTAAACTACACAACTCCCATTCCTGAAAGAAAAATCTCCAAAAGAACAAGAAGTGTTTGATTGTCTGGATTGCTTTTCCATCATTATTAAGGCATCATCTGACCAACAGGTATCAGAAACTGTTTTGACCATGCAAAGCCCCAAAGTAACGTACATATTTAATAGTAACCAACACCACTAATAATTATATTGTTGTGATAGTTTTTTTTCTACTTTGTTCCACTTAAACTGCAGTCCTAACACAGTCTTAAAAGGATAATTCTTGCCAGAGAGCTAAAGTATGATCTCACATGCATTACTGAAATAAATGATTGAAGGAGAAGCAAACTACTCTTATTTTAGAAGAATTAACACTGAAACAACCTTTAAGAATTGTGCACTGGGGATTATATTTTCCTAGAAGTTTCATCACTTCAGAGAGAAGCATGCAAAACATTCAGAACTGTAGTGCAGTGACACTTTCCTTCAGATACATTTCATGAGACATTTTAAAATCATACCTGTAAAATTTTGTAGAAGCTGACCTCCATACCAGGTACATCCTGCTTCAATCTGCTCATGAGCTCAAGTGTTTTCAAAATAATATCAGCAGCAAGTTTGCTTTTAAGACATCCAAGCAGAAAAGCAAATTGGGTGGAAATAAAAGCAAGATTTGTCAAATCAGCACTGACAAATAAATTCAGTCAATTTAAAAAAAAAATTAATAAGTACCTTCACAAAGAAATTAAATATGTCTAGCAAGGCAACAATGCCAAAACCAAAGAGACCACATTGAGTTCCTTGGACATGCTCCTAAGCTTCTCCAGCATGTCAAGGATGGCAACAGTGAAGACCAAAAAAATCACTTCCAAGGCAAAAGTGAGGAAAGTTTAATTGTAGGTCCAATTATATTTCACTGGGCTTTGGCTGTGTAATTCTTAGTTAAATCAACATTCAGGTTCATGACACGGAGCTGAAGGAACATGTATTTCATTTTCAGTGCAATAATTTCCTCCAATAGTAATGTGTGATATTTTTGAACTCTGATTGCATAAAATCAAAACAAGAAATTACATACCATGAGCCAGTTCTAGTAAGCCTCTACTTGGACAAGCTTGAACTACTGCATGAGGTTTAAGGTCACTGTTCCACATATGTGGATCTCCAGCTTATGCCAACTGAATGTTTAAGCTAGGTTTTACTTACTGAACTGACCAGCAACATTACCTTCTCTTCCCACAAAAATATTCAGTTGTATTTAATACTAGTATTGATTTGTATGCATTTAAGTGGTACTTTCAACTATCATCTACTTTCCATTGGTATCACAACTCTCATACAAGTCTTGCTAAATTAGATTTTAGATAAACATGTGTGCTCACCACATTTTAGAGTCCACTGCTTTCGTCCCAAAGCCAGTATCAATCCCACTGTAAGTAAACTGGTGTTCTATTAGACACGTGCATTGGCTGGCAGTGAGTACCTTCGAGACATGCATTTTCAGTGTGTCATCTCTACAGAGCAGTAGACAGAGTTAAGAATAAATTCAATATACCAATGCTTAGGTATTGGCACCAAAAGGCAACATTTTCTAATACTAAAGGACACAAAAGCTAGTGCATCAAAGCACAGGAGCCTCCAAAAATTCTTTTAAAACTCAACTAAACAAGTCACTTAAATCATGCTTAACTCACAACCCAAGTAAGCTTCAGTTTTCAATTAACACATACACTTACAAGGGAAACCACAATAAAATCAATGGCATAAGGAAACATAGTGAATAAGAGGCAGTGACCAGGCAGTCCCTAGAAGGGAGTTAGCAAAGAGACTTCTTCACAGAACTCAAGCTTAGATGCAGGACTACATCCTGCAGTTATGTCCTCCTTACTAAACTTACTGTGAACACTAAGGACTCAATGAGGAGCGTAAAACTATCATTCCACACTATTTTTCCTTGTTTCACTCATCTAAATTTACGTCATATTTGTCTGCAAGCTGAACTTGACTCAGCCAGGCAACAGTACTATACTGATCAAGATGGCTAACCAAACCCCCATTGCAATTTCAACAGAGAACACTCTTCTTTGTTTTTGATCTGCAAAGTGCTTCTGAACTTTGCAATAGCCACAACGTTTTATCCTGCACCACTGTATTACAAAGTAATTTCACAGCAGTTAGAAAACTACTTAAGATCTACCAAGACAACAGTCTTAAGTAAAATTAGGGCAGTTATTGTCATTAGAAGCCATTACAGTGACCCAAGATGGACGTATCGTGTAACATCTTAGAGAAGATCATGGTGGAGGAATAACAAATTAGCTGCCAATAGACACATAAAAAGGATATTTGTCAGGACATTAATAGCCTTGACCATTCTTTCACACTTTTTCTTCACTAATAGCTCATCCACAATCTGTTCTGGCATCTGAAGATGATCAAGAAGAACAGGCAGCAAAAGATCCACGAAGTGTTCAGCTGAGACGCTGTTCCCATTGTTAATAACATCCTGTAATAAAGATATTTTATTTTGTGTCAATATTTAAAAGTACAGCACAAGGAAGACAAGCTTACTCTTCTACTTCCTAGAAAGCAATTCTGATAGTTATCTATCTACCTCATGACTTCATGAACCGCCATATTTTCCACTTACAACACTGACATATTTCTAAAATACAGCATGTCTTTAAAAGAACAGTTGTTTTACAAAGTATGTTTATTTCAACACAATTTCTTTACAAAGAAGTTTTCTTCAGGTATTTTTTTACGTGCTATTTCTCAAGTCAAATTCCAATAGTTGTTTAAATGTAATTTAAAAATAGAGCTCTACAAAGCTCTTTAAACTCAATTATCAGTCTTGGTACCTCAAAAATCTCTCTGAACAGTTGCAGTGATAGTACTGAACAGTCTTCAGAGCCTTCCAATGGCTGGTTTGACAAGTGCACCAATGCAACAGATGGTTCAAAAGTCTTTGAGCGAGTCACAAATCTGGTGCTCCCAGAGACCGGGAAGCCAGACGGTTCCAGTATTGCCTGCCGCAGGGTATGACGCAGTTCCGCCACGGAACAGAAGGCAAGCAGCAGCTCCAAGATCTGCGTGAAGTGAATAAGAGTTCAAATGCTGTTAAGTCAAGAACTTACACAGAAATTGCGACTCCCATAGCGCAAGTCTAAAGAGGTTTGTAAGTTCTATGCAACTCCTTTTAGCATTCTGAAGTTTTCTGAAGAATAGTTTTCCTTCCTTAAAGCCAAGCCAGTAGCAGAAACACAGTTTATTTTATTGGGGAAGGCTTGTACAGTACTGAGTGTATTGCTTTCCCTTCTTTCTTAAAGAGTATGACTGCTAGCTAGCGATTTGGTAAGCAGGAGAAATGCATCTACACTCAGAATGAAGAAAGCTATGGAAGTGAAAACATTCTGAGACATGAACAGATGCACCCGTCTGCTCCTTCTCTAAATAAACCCAATAAACAACAACAATCACACAGAAATATTAGCATTTATTATTAACTAGGATGTGTAACACATTCATAAATAAAAGCTTAAGATGTGTTTCACAGATGTGTTCAGCCCCAAAATTTTCATATTTTAGCCTTAGCAATAGATAGCCAATGGTTCATTTATGTAAGGTGGTAGTGAGACAAACCTGAATGGAAGAGTATACTGCTTAAACAGACGTAGCATCAATTTGTTCAACTAAGGTGAGAACATTTACTCTTAAATCTTTGAAATTAGCATCAGGGTTCCCTGATCATCAGTTGAAGTCTGAGTAGTATTAATTCAAGTTTTAGACACTGAAGTGGGTACACATTGCATTTCTGATAGATCCCAAAATTTCTTATTAGCTGAAGCACAGAAGGTGGTTTTGTTGGCTCTTTTCTTTTATGTCTGTTGCCTGAAAGCAGACACACATAATCTGGCAAAAAAAAAAAAGCCATTACAAATTCCACCTGACAGCCTTTTGAACAACTAGAAAATATAAACTTGGTGAATATTCCAGGTCATTGAAGAGTCCTGAAGTCAATGTATTTCACTATCGACCCTTGTACACAAGGAACCTACTTAGGAAGAAGAGGAACTAGATTAGGAGTTGTACCCTCTTAGCCTTTAACTGAAAAAGCATAAATACCTTAGATGATGAATCAGGATCCCTTCCATGAAGAAGATCTAATACTTGACCAAGGCAAGAGGTAAAGTGCTCGTATCTACAGCATGCATAGAGGAGAAAAACATATAAAAATAAAATTGAAATTTCACCACAGACATTTATACTGAGTGGTGAATGCAAGTGCCCTATTCCCCTTCTTACTCCCAGACACTTCAAGTACAGTTACAGTTTTGATAATGTAAATTCTATTTGAAATAGAATAAGCTTTAAAAGTATTCTAAGAATGAAAGCATATTCCTTAAAATAAGCCAAGATTTTTCATCTCTTTTTATGGCTTGATTCAGATTGAAAATCAGCAACTAAATTCTGCTAGCTGAATTTGCACAACCACTAGTCAACCTCTCCACAGAACTGCTCTATAACACCCCCAGTCATGTAAAATTATTACTTCTTACAATCTCTACCATACTATTCCACTTCAAGATGATATAGCAGTGTAAAAGGCAAGATCAAGTTGTCTGACTACCAATACTGTCCAGACAAAGAATTACAGAATACACTATTCAATATTCCTTAAGTGACAATGAAAAAAGCAGACTTCAATTCACACTTCTGTGTGAAACCATAACCCAACAACCCTTTAGGTTCAGATACAGCAGTTATAATCAACTATTCAAAAAGCATCTAGGGATTTTTTCCCTCCAATGTTTGGTTCAGAATTCAAAGAGCATACAGCAAAGAAACTGAACTAGATCTTAGGAAAAAAAACTTATTCTTTTAGGAAATTAAGCCATACCTAGTAAGATAATCTGCAACTTTGGGGTTCTTCATAAGATCCATGAGTAGATCAACAGAGTATTTTCTTGTTAGAGTACCATCTCCATTTACAACAATATTGAATATTAACTGAAATGTCTGATGGATATTTCGAGCATGAAACAGCTGAAAGGAAGAAGAAAGTTATGTACAGGCGCATACTTTGCAGGGTCTCTTGCTTATTAAAACTAGTTGGAATTAGAATTTAATTTGGCCAGTGTGGCAATTAGTTTTATCTACAATTTAAGAATAGAATAGACTTCAAAGTATCACTTACTTTTTCTCCTACTTCTTCATTTAGGGTAAGGCTTGATAATACTGAAAGTGCAAACACAACCATAGTCAAACTGCTGTGGGCCAGGAAGCTTATTAAGGTACGATAGAAACTCTTCACATTATTCTAAAGCAAAAAGGAGAAACATAGGTATTATGAAACCTCCAAATTTACAGATTTTATGTATTTATAAATAAGCCATACAAATCATGAATAAAACAAAAAAATAAGTAACTCTTGCCCTTAAGCCAAAGAATCATGACATAAAAAAAGAACTCTTACCAAAGATTTTATCTGACTTTGAATAGACAAGTTGTGACGACAGAGATTTGCCAGGAGTCCCAAACATGGTATTGTTAACTCATCTTCAGTGGATTGACTTAAAAGAAAAGTCCAAAAGATGTTTTTATTAAAGTATCTAGAATTTAATTACAAGAAATTGTAGAGTGGGAGACTGGGGGACTGGGTGGTTGGAGGACTTTTTAATTTTTTGGGTTTTGAGGGGAGCTTGTTTTTTAATTAGATACCATTCTACCAAGCAAAGCAAAATTCAGATTGTAATCCCCACAGTGTGGGCAGTTTTTAACTGGGTACACCTGAAAAAAGCCCCAAAGTATCAGAGATTAATGCTATCAAAGGTCATTTATTGCATATACTTCTAATACTCACTAGATTTCTCACAAGGACACTTGAATAAAGTTTTTATTAAGTCTGTTCCTAGTGACAAGCACGAATTTTCCCCCGGCTCTTCTCTTTGTTAGCTTCCTGCTCCCAGAGGTGTAGGGGTGGGCTAAGAGGCCAATTATTATTCCATCACCCAAAGTCCCACAACCACTGCATTAAACAATCTGAAACAACATGGTTTTCAGAGAAAAGTCTGTTAACTTCAGAGAAATAAATGCCACAGCTCACTCTGGAGACCAGGTTAGTACAATATGCTGTATGCCTTCAGAAAGTTTAGAAACTCGGCTTGCTATTTCCCTTAAGAGAAGACAACCGAGTACACACTTACACGTGGTGCATTAGAAATGAAATTAATTCATCGATGTTGGTGCCAGCACAGAAGACTGGAACGTTGTAGGTCAGCCTCTGCAGCAACTGAATACCCTGAGGAAATAAACAGCTATTCACATGTCTTTCCTATAGCATCTCACTGAGGAGCGTTACAAGTTACAAAAGATAAAACCAAAAGGACAAATAACAAGACACCACAACTGAATTAGTTTTCAGACTCTAATGCTAACATAACAATTACACAAGCTGCTGCAAGCACGTCCTACTGCGCTGATGTACTTATTGAAGCCCAAAGAGATTAGTAAGGTTTTATTTTGACAGAGGAGTTACCTTTTCAGACCATCCAATTCTCCCCTTTGCCTCACCAGCAAGTTCTCCACCGTCAGTGAGAACGGGGTTTTGTCCTATTCAGAGGTCTAGAAGTCTCATCAAAATCCAA
>NW_021940488.1:67852-69255 GCF_001715985.3 Manacus vitellinus
CAAACAAAAAAGTCATCTCAAGAGACAAGTAAGGGGCAGTAGAATCTATTTTGCAATTGGGAAACTTGAGGCACACAGGCAAGAGCTATAGGAGAGCCCAAACTGCCACCCTGCCAACACTCTGGTGGGAGAGGTAAACTGAGGTGATGACAGTTGTTGATGTAACGTGGCTTCTCCCTGTCCTTGCATCCAGGTAGGTCTCCCACTTCTTTAAAAAGTTAGTCTCTTCAAGCTCCAAAAATAAAGGACAAGAGAATAATTCCTCATCCTACCCAGTGAGGAAACAAATTCTGACAAGCACAATCACTGTAATTTCACAGTGATGACTTGAAATCTGCTTCTCATGGAGATTTAACATCTTAACAGATGTCTCAGCCAAGCACTCCACCAAAACGAAAAACACTTCATCTTTCACACCTAAAGCTTCTTCCAAGAAATCCATCACCCCCACCACAGAATCAGCCCCTGTCTTATCTTCCCTTGCCCAGACAAAAGATAAAAAGTTCAGATGCAAACCTTACCTAGTTGTGATAGCAAAGTAACCACAGACAAGGTCAGAGATGGGTTTATATTAGTGTCCTCAAGGAGCTCCACAAGGCAACTGAGACATTCACTCGGTAGAATCTGGTTTGAAGCAAATAACCGTGTAAGCTTCAGTCCAGAGATAACCTGGAGATGAAAGGGGAAAAATAACCTCACTCAACTGAAACAAAGTAATTCACACAGAAGTCAAAGCACAGTATTAAATAGATTTTGCCCTATATGACAAACTGAGAATACAAGTGCTGAGGCATTTGTATTCACATCTGCAGAAAAAAAAAACATTCTGAAAAAAATCTGGTTTTCATTCCTGTGGATGTGTTCCCTTTACTCTTGGAAAGTACTAGATTTATTTATTTTGAAAGTACAACCAAACAGATTGCTCAACACAAACATTTAGCAATCAGCCTTCAGCTGAGCCCAACAGCCTGCTTCCTAAGGATGTGCACAGGAACCCAAAGGTGCCACTCCACAGGAAGAGAAGCAGCAGCAGTCAGTGCTGTTTAGGGAGCACTCTGTGACTGAGATGAAAAAAGTGGAACCTGGGTTCACGGAACCCTATACAAGAAGATGCCAAAAATGATACATGTGCACATCAATACAGGCAGACACAGTTTGTATTTTACATAACAGAGACACGTAATGTTGAGTTTGCACATGCCCTGTGTATCTCTTTACAAGGGACACAAACAAGAAAGCAAGGTGAGAGGCTAACTCTCATACAAATGTTTTAGCGATTAAAAAAATAAAACGGTATTTGAAAAAGGTACCTTGCATATGAAGTAACTCAGCCAATGGCCAACACAAGGGTTGTACACAAGCCTGTACCTGGAGGTCAGGGAAATGCACTGGCCTACCCTCTG
>NW_021940488.1:70120-171917 GCF_001715985.3 Manacus vitellinus
CCCGGGGAGCAGCCAGGACCCCCTCCTGGGCCCCTCCGGCCTCTCCCGTGGGAAGGGGAAGCCTTGGTGGGGTACTGGCGGGGGGCGGCGGGGATCGAACCCGCTGCTTGTCCGCCTCGCACACTGCCCGCCCCTGCGGTCCGACACCGTGTTCGAACCTGCCTTGTACCGTGTTCTCTCTTACTCCATGTTCATGCCCTCCTTACAGCATGTTATTTCTTACACCACGTTCTCATACCTTTTGACTCTTCAGGTACAACAGGGTCTGCCACCTCACCGCTCAACCACCGCCCTCTCTCCCCCGCCGTCTCCACACGGGCACCCCCCTGGGATGTTGCAAAGTAGATGCTGCTGCGTGAAGCTTTCAAACATATTTTCTCAACTCAGGCACGGGTTGTTTTCTGCTATATGTGTTGCCTGCAAATGTGTGCAGGAATGTGTATGTTGTCCTCATTTTCTTATACTGTTAACAGGATAAACATTGCCATATAGCAATAAAGCACTGGTGAATAATGTAATGTCAATCGTAATGTAAATTTCATTCTGTGTCTCTTTTTCTTGCTTTAAATCCTTTATCCTTATCATGCTCTGTGCTTCCCTTGATCGCCTCAGAGGTAATGCCTGAGAAGTGACCAGAGGGTGGGCTTGGAGCCACCCTCAATCCTAGATGCAGCACCTGGAGCTGCAGCCACAATTGCGTTGTAAATCCAAGTCCAAAACACGGCTGCCAGCTGCCAGCTAAAAGGCACCACAGCCCGGCCCCTTGTTCCCTCTCCAGCCATCAGGAATCACACAGTCAGTGTCATGAGGCGCAGGCTGGGAATCCTTGTCACTCAGCCTTTTCCCCGAGCTGACCGTCGGTGAGACTGACTGAGTACGTGGGGGACTGCTGAGACTGTGATTTCAGAAAAACTAGTGTTGTGTTCTGTTAAAGACTAGGCTGCTGGAGGTGGAGTGTCTCAGCACAGCAGTTGCTCAGTCTGATACCTGTGATAACCAGCTATCAGACAGGTTGCTCAATTTTGAAAATAGAGACACATCAGTGTATGCACTTCTACAGAGCAAGAGTTGGTTTCTTTCAGTCCAATAGTACAGTTCTTCATGGACAACTATTTTCTTTTCAATTCATAAGGTTTTGGACAGATATTTTAGTATTTCTGGCAATGCCAGAGTCAATTAATATCCTTTTTTTTTTGTCTCCTTCATGCTATAAGTACCAGTTGAGCCTGGCACCAAAAACTGTTAGCACTGTTAAATTAATAATTAATTCTTAAGCACTGAAAGAACTGAAATTCCTTTGACAAGTTCCTTTCTTGTGAAAGAAACATAACAGAAAAAAAATGTGACTAGTATTGTCCATTAAAATACATAAATAATTTGTGAAAGATCTTAAACACACAACCACTATAAATATCTTCCTCACTGTCTCAAATGGTGAGAGAGTGTGTACTAGTGACTGGGAGAGTCAGGACATACGTTCCAATTCCGGCTTTGGCTGTTAGTTGCAGACCACCTTCAGAACAAAAGTGTTTATTAAATATTTAAAATTAGGTGTAGTATTAAAGCAAATTTTTATATTTAAAAAAACCAAAAAAACACATACACATCATAATACAGAGCCAATGGCAGTAGCAAATTAAATGCAATAAGCGTTCTCATACGTACAGTACCTATTAAACACTTGTATGCATTCATACCGACATGCATGTAGAATTTGCACTCCACTTGTAATCTTCCAGTATCATTCCCCAATATTAAAAGTATTTCAAACCATTTTAATTTTGTTGATTAATTCTTTATGGCATGGATTTAACACAGCATTTTTCTTTTAATTTGGATTATTCCAAACTACAGACTATTACTAGTATTCTTTGATGTTGATGAAATACTATCCAATTATACAACGAGGCAACATGAATCATGTGCAAAATAGAGTTTAGGGGTCTTAAAGCATCTTATAATGTCAGTAGAAGTTTTTGCATTTATGGATTTTATCACCACATATCAATTCTGTCGTAAATTACTGCTTTATGCACATTCATTTATTGTATTTATATTACTGCTTTCTAACAGAATATTCACTCTAGCAGTCTACATCCTGGACAGTTTTCTAGCTAAAAAAACCCAAAAGACACATACCTGGACACAGATACCTTCCTACGTATGTGTGTGTCTGTTATAAAAAATAATTCTTTTATTGCTGAGCAAAAATACATAGTAGCTTGTACTGGATCTAATGGGAGAAAATACAGCTGCTCTGACAGTCTGCAAAAGGAAGAGAGTAATTCCAATGGTAAAGACCCACAGAGGATGCCCAGCTGGCAGCTCTCTCCAGCCGATCCACTGCACTGTGGCACAGCCTGAAATGGCAGCTTCCCAAATCGTCAGGCACAGATCCTTCACGGTAAGACAGTGACATAATCGGCGTCATCAATTTCTGTAAAGTATTAGATAAAAACAAAACAGGATGTTGTCATTGCAAGTGGCCCTTCTGAAAGGCCCCAGTAAGCAGGGTGGTCTGTGGCAGGGCGGGTGTCAGTAACTCAATTTTGTTTCTCACTATTCTCTCTGCTGTTGCAGGGTCAATGTTTAGGCCCCCTGTCCTGTGGACTGGGTTTGCCAGCAGCCCACACAGAGGCAAATCCTGCATTGCCTTTTCTGAGCCATGAAGCTCTGTTATAAACAGTTGTATCCGTGTGAGACCCCCTTCTTCCTGAGGAGCAGTGAAATGTTGGAAATCATTCATACTTGGTAAATCAGATCAATAGCCCAGATATCTGTGACTATCTCATAACACATCCTTTCTTCTTTAAATAAATACCCAGGAGAAAAGGTCTCATCCCAACCAAGGCAGGAGAGCCTGAAGAAACCCTTTCTCTCTTACACTTTGTTCAGATTTATTATGCTTTTTGAGAAGCCAGGGAAAAAGCAGAAATTGCACGCTTGGGACTCAAAACTCCACTATGGAAACTTACTGCTCTTCAGGCAGCCACTCTCAGACAAGCTGTTCCTAGGCTAGAAAACAAAAGTTCAGAAATCTCCAACCACCAGGATCGTGACTCCAGTCCCTTGAGGTGTTCCACTGGTAGCACTGGAGCGCTCAGTCCCACATGTGCAGCAAAGCCAGCTGCTGGTGCAACATGAGGGACTGGGACAGGAAAATACAGTGCTTGCTTTGGGGAGCACTGCGGTGTGTTGTGAGGTGCCTGTGTTTCAGGGGGATCCATCATGACATTAACCTGAGCTCCCCTTGTGACCACGTAATAATGCAGTTCTGAGGAGAAAGTTTGGACTGCTGGATAAGTGAAATTTAAATTAAAATTGAATAACAACAATTCCAAAGTACTTGGATTATTTCTAATAGCCTCCATTTTTATGGACAACCACAAATATTTTGACAGTGAAATGAAAGGGTTTGTTTTCCTCCCTATGTGTCCAGAACAGAGCATTGTGCATCTACTAGAAAAATCCTTGTTGCAGGACCAGACAATAAAATATGTATTACACCTGATATTTCCTAAAAACATATCCATGCTACTGCAGTATTTTCCAGCTCCCCAGAGCAGCAACGGTAAGATACTATAAAAACGTTTTTAGAGCAAATGTGGCCTATCTGCCTTCTGATGCAGGTGACAAGGTGATGTTGAAGACATGGGAAATACCTCTCTGCTGCTGTTTCCCTCAGTCTGTTGGGCTCAGGGAGCGCCAGGACTGTTGCAGGGCTGTTGTGTTCAAAAAACGCAGTAACTGCAGCACAGAGAGGCTGCCCCACACCACTGCACTGAGCTATTGTTAGGCGTGAGATGTAAATCACACAGCAGATTGGAGACTTATAGGTTTTGTTTCCTTTACAGTAATGGTACTTAATGAAAGGATTTCCCTTGCTCACGTGTTCCCTGGCTTTGACTCTTGTCACAGTCAGAGGACACTGAACAGTTTCAGGGTTATTTTTCAGCCTGTGGCCTGATGGATGCTGCAGCTGAGCACAGCACAGCAGTAACATGAAGAGTGGCTTTCAGAGGTGTGTGAGGGGTACTGGCAAGTTACCAATAGCATGTCCAGTCATTCCTCCCAAAACAAGGCTGTTTGGATTGACATGGGGCTATAGAACATTCTAAAGTTTTATGAAAACCTGCACCTTTATTGCATCTATTTCCATAATTCTGTCATGTAGAAATATCATATCCCTGTCTTACACCTGAGACTCATGAGCACAAATTAGCAGAAGAAGATCAATGAGAGGCTGAACTCTCTGGTTCCAAATCTGTGATTCTGAGTACCAGGCTATATGCTTATTAATTAGTCATATTTTAATACAAATCACAATTAATTACAAGATGACTGGTTTTTTTCCTTCTTTTTTTTTTCTTGCTCCCCTCCCCCCCCTAGTCTCAGAAATAACTGAGTTAGTTTTTCATGTAAAAATAGCTTAGAACCTGGACAATGAAGGTAAAGGACAGCTTCAAGTCCCAGTGAAGTGCAAGGGCCTGCTGGCACCTCGGCAGAACCACATTGGGTAAAACTGGTTCTCAGCCTTCCCTAGCTTAGAAATGTCAACATCCATGAGGGATTGAGATGTGGGCAACATCATGATTCTGTATCTCTCACAATTTTAATTTTTTAATTTGTAGTGGATGAGGGTAAGTAGCTTAAGTGACCTGTGAGCTAAGAATAACCATTTTCAGTGAACATAAGAGAGAAGGGAGAACGTCGAACTTCTGTCCACATGAGAGGACATTTAGCAGCTATTTACCACAAACCTGTCAAAGCTGTCATCTTAGAAAAACCCACAAAGGCAGAGCTAAATTTCTCACCGCTATAAACCTTGTCTATTCCTGAGTTGAACCTCTGGCTTCTTTGCGAGGCCTTCTGTTTCTTCACTGGGTAGCGGAGGTTTGTTATTAGTCCTTGATCTGGCTTTTCAAAAGCATATATCAGGTCCTTTAATGTTCTGAAGATCCTCTCTGGAGCACCTTCAGAAGTCTGCAAGGAAAAGACAACAAAGTTTGTTTGCAACTGTCCTTCCCATGGAGTCCCCTAAATGAAAGGAATTATAGGTTGCTTCTTATTTACCAAGGACCTGTTCGTAAACAGGTTTGGTGACAGAATATTGTACTGTCCTTAAAACACTTGGGACACCTGTTTGGTAGCATTGATTTGGCACTGAGAGTAACCTCCCTCATCTTTTTTATTTTTTCCCCAAAAGAGCATACATTTATAATATTGGTGTAGATGTGGGCTGCAGCAACCCACAACAGCAGAGCACCAAAGAGAGACAGCATTACACACTCCCCACTGGTCTTAGAGCATAAGTTTAGGGATAACATATTTAGTTCTCACTTAAAATGTTGTATTTAAATAACTATGTAACAAACAGGAGCCAAACTTTTACAAAATGTCAGCACTGTCAAGTATAGGACATGTGCAGTGGTGGCAGATGTGTCTGAGGATCCGTACAAAAGCCCCCAGCTTTCAGTATCAGGCAGGGGTTTATTGTCTGTCCAGCTTTGTAACTTGCCTTGGAGACTCCTGAGGCTAAAAATGGAGAATGGTACTCCTTAGGGGAGCAACAATGTTCTCACAGCCTGCTTTTGAAGTGTGGGTTCATACAACAAGACCGAACTGCTTCCATGGCACAGCCCCACAGGAATTTGTACTCAGACTTTACAGTGCTGGTGACTTCAGGGCCAGACAGTGAGCACATCAATCAGCTCTAATCACAGCAAGCATCCTCATTAAAAGTGAACGGGGCTGTGGATTCAGTTAATTCACCATCTAACAAAGAAACGTGTCTTTATTTTCTTTGGTTTTCCGCATCCTTTATCTTTCATTCAGCCCTGTATGGACTTTGTGCCACTGTCTCTGTGTACAAGATCTGGCTGGGATGGAGTTAACACTCTTTGTAGAAGCCTGGATAGTGCTGTGTTTTGAAAGTGTGACTAAAACTGTGGATAACACACCCATGTTTTGGTTGTTGCTGAACAGTGCTCATGCAGCCTTCAGATTGTTCTTTTTTTCACATTTTGCTTCCCTAGTGAGTAGCTTGAGGGTGTGCAACATGCTGGGAGGTGACACAGAAGGACAGCAGATCTGAATGTGCCAAAGGGCTATCCTATCCCACGCCATGCCATGCCATGCCATGCCATGCCATGCCATCCCATCCCATCCCATCCCACACTGTGATCAGCAATAAAAGCCCAGGGAAAGTGAAGAAGTTTGTGTTATGGCATTTGTCTTCTCATGTAAACATTGTGTTTACATGATGTTTTCTAGGAGGTGGCCGCCTCCTGATGTGAAGGGGTGACTAAATTCCATCTTTGCTTTGCTTGCATGCACAACTTTGCTTTACCTATTTAAATGGCCCAGGAGTTTCCTCACTTTTGATCTTCATGTTCTCTTCCCCCCGCCTCCCCTGTTAGGCAGGGCAAGGAATGAGCAGCTGTGGGGGTGCTTAGCTGCTGATGGGGACAAACTACCACACTCTAGAAAGCTCGTGGCTGAATCTGGCCTTTAAAAACCCCCAAACAGTCTCTCCTCCACCATCAGTATATTATTTCAGTCTAGTTTAGTAAGCCCAAACAATCTGACTTAAAATTTTGAAGAACAAAACTCTTCTTTCACATTCTTGGCAAAACCTTGTAAAGAAAAGTGGGTTTGAAAAAACTAAAAGTGTCTGAGTTATTACCTGCTGGTAGGAATGACAGCAAACCCCGCTACCATGGCTATAGTCCAAAACATACTATTTTTTTAAACAAACCATTCTTCTTCATGGCAAATTGCATCTTTCATACATTAGTGGAAAACCACTAATAAGCAATAAATTACCAGCCTGTGAGAGCTTGGCATGTTTTTTATGAAGTGATTTCCTCGTTCCACTTAAATGCTACTTAATTGTTGGCAGTCCTTTTGGCTGTCTTACTACATGCAGGGTAGGGAGCCAGCTTTATGGGCGTCCTCTCACATTGCCTGGGGATTTGATTGATGCAGTAGTCTGCTCTTACACTTATCTTTTCTTGAATAAGCAGCATTATCTGCTGCTTCATCACTTCAGGTGCTTCACAATCACACAGAATTATAGATCCTCTAAATGAAAAAGATCATTGCAATATTCCAGATCCCTATGAGATGCTGTGTGCGATGGCAGAGCTTTCAAGTAGAAAGAGCTAATTAGGAACAGGAGCAAGTAACAAAAATGATAGATTTTTCTTCAGTGATATCAAAAAGAAATGGTCAAATCAGAAAGCAACTGGTTAATAAATAATAGATCTGCTTAGATTATAAGGAAGTTCTACAAAAACAGTAGCTACTTTTGAGCTCATATGTAATAATAAATATAACATCAGAAAGACAAGAAATGAGTAGAGAAGAAAGCAAACTTGTAAATATTTTCTATGGTATTGTGTTTATGTATTTTTTTTAAATCTATGATCTATGATAGATCAAATTATCATACACTAAAATGATCATTGATCAACTATGATCTTTTAATCTATGATTTTTAAAATTTAAGATCTTTAGTGCAATCTCTAGGTATATAATGAGAGTTACTCACCTGTATTCTAAAATATCCTTGGTGCTCCCTGAAGATACGGTAAGTGTAGACGAGGTTTTCAAAGCTGTGAAAAACATAGTTGTATACATAATACACCACATTTGTAACTAAGTGCAAGACTAGAGATATCTTCAAACAGGAGATAGTATTACAGATATGAGAAGTTGTGCAGTAAAATTCAATGAGACAGAGGCAGAAAAGCAAAGCAGAAGATTGCAAAAAAACAGAGATTGCACAATGAGTGAAGGTTTAATATCTTGAAATACAAGATTACTCTAACTAGGAGTTTCCAAGAATTTATGAACTAAACCTAAAACACAGACCTTTTATAAGCATAATTTGATTCCACAGACATCATCTCCTCTTATCTGTCTTCTTATCCTGCTCTAGTGTGATATCTCCCTGAACTTCATTTTGATATTCTATCACAAGAAAGCTGTTGAATTCTTGGAGAGATGTTAGTAGAAAACGGCCTCCAGTCACCAGGACCCAGAAAATTACTGCATTGCTCCTACTTCTAAGAAAATTGTTCTTCCTTTATATTTCCCAGGTTTTTAATTACTGTTATTTTTAATAACATGCAGGTGTTTGAACACTAAGGCTACTGATGTCTTTGGATGTAATTTGTCAGCAAAAATTAAAGCTTTATCAAGTACTGCGGTGGCAGCAACTCAAGAGGTGAACTCAAGATCGTGACTGTGATGAAAAAAGGCAGCAGAGTTGCAAAAAGATGTACACCACAAATAAGTGAGAGGGTTGGGGAGCGGGGAGCAGTGTCTGAAAACAAGTTCTTTTAACTGGTATGCGTGTTCATCGAAAGAACTTTAGCTGTGGCTAAGTGAATTGAGCTGTCTTGAGTGGGAGAATCTTAGGGTGAAAACCTGTATCAGGGGACTTGCACATAAATAAAGAGTTACCCTGAAATAAACTGCTTTGTTTTGCAAAAAGAGTTACTCTGGACTGAGATCAGGAGAAGGCTTCCAGTTATAATAGATTTATTTTAATTCAAAGAGTGGTATCACAAGGATGCATGTTTTCTTCTTGATATACCTGTGGAAATCCACATGTTCCTTGCTTAAGAGTACTTTATGAATGTAAGTGCTCATTTTTTGAACAAAGACAGAGAAGTGAGAAAAAAATACCAGAAACTGGTAATTTTTGTAACTCATTTTTTACCGATCATCTAAATTTTAAAAGGTTACTGCCTGGATATTATTTAGCTACTGTACCTTTTATTAAATAAACATGAAACTACCATTAGAAAGGAAACTTCTGTTTCCACATTAACTACTAAATGCTTATCAAGAGCTGGTAATAGAGTACAAATTAATATTACCTGGCCTAGGCACAGGGGAGATCCAGTGGCAGAAAATCAAGGTGAGAGGATAATGATGTTGAATCATAAGGAAAGCAGTAGCAAGTGCAGTAGATCTTGACTGAGGCACTGTCAGAGACCTGGGACAGTTTTGGATGAAAATGACAGTGTGCTGTGGAGGAAGATGTATCAGCAGAGCTGTGCACCATGATTTGTTAGAGAAGAGATGCTTTTGAATTGGTTCACACCATTCTGACTCCCAGATTCTCCATGGAAGTCCACTCCTCCCCATATCCCAATAATAGAGAACAAAAAAAGGTTGGTTGTTTGCAAGTGGATCAGGATCTCTGCCCAGGGATCAGCTAATTTGAGAAAGGTGCATCAGTTTGTGCATCAACCATGTCAGGTGCTAAGCAAAGTTTCAAGATGCAATTCTAATCCAGAAGTTGTCTTGAAACAGCACTGAGAGTTTCAGTGTTGATCTCCCCCAGTTTTAGGTCTGCTTTCCTCTGACTATTGAACTGCCAGGAAGTCCAGTCTCTGAGGCAATTCTCAGCCAACACACTGTTACCATCCCACGTGCTATCTGAAGATAGGCCTTGCTTTTACCTGTTACACCACTGCTGCCACTCCTTCAGTTTAACTATTGCATTTATTAATGTATGAGTTACAGTCAAATGCACTAAACACTAATGTTCTCTTAGTTTTTAACACTAAAAACCCACAGAGGCAAGCTGGAAGTCACATGGTTTTTTGCACGCCTGCCTAGATATCACACTGTGACAGACCAAAGCATGTCTGCAAGATATCACAAGTTAAATCTACCTTGCCCTTAACAAAAAAAAAAAGCAGACAAAAAAAGCCCAACCCAAACAAAGCAAAAAAACCCAAAAGGGACATTTGTCCCTTTTGTACCTTCTGACAGGGTACGCAAGCCCATTCCCTCCCACGCTCCTTGTCGTCCTCTCACCCCCTACATTGTCTCATTCCACACCACAGTGAAAGCAGGTTCCCATAGTTCCCTCCCTGAGGGCTCTGTTTGTCCCCCACTTGCTATTTCCCTTCTCCTTTTTCTGTCCTTGCGCAGACCTCCTCTCTTCTATCTACCAACCCTATAGTACTACGTTTTTCTCTCCCTTTTTCTCCCTTCTCCTTTGATTCGTTTCATAAGAAATGCATTTTTAGTCATTGATAAAACAATTTCTTGTATTTTTGAATTAATTAGATGTGCTGTTAAAAATTTTTGATGTCACGCTCAAACACATCCTCATGGAAAGTGTAAAACCTCACAGGTTCAAGCAAGGAAAGACCTAGATTCTAATTTATAAACTTTAATACATTAGGAACAGATCAATTATATATGAGAAGTGTAAAACAACCTTCTTGACAGGGAAATAAAAGTGCTATTCCCTACAGGAGAAGAAAATAATAAAATTTTAATTGTAGTAATTAAAGTTAAGGACTAGAAGTAGCAATTTTTTATGCCCATCTTGTCCGTGGATTTGTCATATGAATTCAAACAGGAGTTTGTAACTTTCTGTCTCAGCTTATATTCTTATTTCAGGTAAAATTCCTTTGAAACACAAGGGTAATCTTTCATCAGGGAGAAATTCTACAAAGAAGGAAGTGTTTTGTAGCACACTATGAGACTTTTCAGTCTCTCAACAGTGCTAAAATGCTGTTTACTCATCATTACAGAGGCAGTTACTTTGAGTAAGGTTCTTAACATGTTTTGGCAGGCTAAGCTATTTTCTTTGGGCTCCCCTTAATGTCTGCAGAGAGAGACCAGCACCAACAGATTACAGTTCATTTATTGTCTGTTACATAAAATATTTTTTGCAAATTCCATCCTCTATCCACTTACTGTAAAGGAAGCCTAAGATGACCGGCACTACTTGAATGCATAGACACACTCCCTTGGGGTCTGTTAGAGAAGAACCATTAGAGTTAGAGAAGATGAATGTTCCCTTTGGATCCATCTGAAAACTGGCTAAAAAAATCAGTATTAGAGTACTTACAAAATACACAGACACAAGGCTCCTTCCACGCTCTCGCTCTCTCGTACTAAATAGCTACCATTCTTTCTCTTCTTGGCCAGCAGTTCTTCACAAGTTCTTCTTGTTATCTTTCCATGAAAAAATGGCAACTCCATGGACAAAAGAAAACAAGGTATCTTGCCTTTCAAAGCAATTCCAGAGGAAGTCAGAAGCCTGGCATTAAAAGAAGACTTATTCCAAGAGCAGCTGCCTGCAGAGAACTGAAACTGGAGGCACTAAGTACACACACGAGTTCTTCTGTGTTGTTCACTGACCAGTCCAATGTGAGGCTGGTTAGCAGCTGCTGCTCACAGCTAATAAATGCAGTGAAGGCAGGAAAGGGTTGGTCTACATTGGTTGCCATCCACATCAAAAAGGTATATAACTGTTGAGTTATATACCACACCTCTAAGTTATGGAATAACTAAGTTGACACCAGAGTATGGTTATCTTTTTAAGTTAACTTTTTATGTTTAAAGTGGCTCAAAGCCCTGCAAATAGGGTCGTATGCTACAGGAATAAGTCAGGACTGTATAGAGAAGGAGAAAATTATCTAAAGAAACTCTTGACTTTTTTATTCAGAATTAATTGGTGAATTTGAGAAGAGAAAATGAGTGTTTGTGATGTTCTAATCAGCCTCAGTCATGAAGCCATAGAAAGTTCCAGAAGAGACTTGGCAATTCTCTGTTCATGCAGAGGTTTAAACAAATTTCATCAAAATAAGCTGTAGAACTACACAAGGTGTTTAATAGAGAAACAGTGTGAGGTGGAGGGTTTCTCCCTGGCTGGCTTCTTGACACCAGGCTGGGAAAAACAACCTGTGAAAAAAACGAGGTAAATTCTGACCAAACACTGTAAGCAGGAGTACCCATGTTGTACATGCAGCTATTACTTTCATGTTTCTTACTCTGACAACTTTATACACACAAAAATCTGATATTAACATTAGTGTATTTAACTGCAAGTTAATCATGCATGTCACTAAGATGATTTCCAGGGGTATCTTAGTTCAGGAATAAAGCAATAAGGTACTGTTTTGTCTCAAAGAACTTTCGAGACTTATAAAAAAAAAACATACCCTCAAAAGAGAAACTTAGAAATGGCAAGTCCAAAGTGACAGTAGAGCTGAGGTCTGTACTGCAGTCACCACAGATTGCAAACAAAACAAGTCCCCATCCCCAAGCGGATGAACTTGTGTCTGTACTTAGAACCTCCAATTTCCATTGTCTGCAGACAGCAGCATTTGGAATAAGTCTTCTTTTATCCCCTGAGGGGATGGGGATAGAGGTGTTGGGGGGAGATACCCTTTCCTTCCAAGTGTCCATAAGAGCATATGACAAATATTCTCCTTGCTTTGAAATACACTTGTATTTTCCTACCAGTTAAAACTGTTTGGGGCACATCTTATAAATAAACATTTTCCATGAGGTATTGTGAGGTGAATGGCTTTTCCAGAAGCCCAGCTCTGCAAAGGAAGAGCAGCAGCTGCTCAGCGGTGCCCTGCTTCAGGCAGATCCTCTCTCCTCAGCATTGAAAGGAAGATAAATGGGAAACAACTGCGAATTCCTCTTTCAGAAAGGTAATGACTAGATCTTCTTCACAATTTTCCCTAAAGACCTCATTATCTAGTGCAGAAATAGAAGACAGTAGTTTCAGTAGATCTTGCAGATCTGAATCCAGAAGTTACTTAAAGGGAAACAACAACCAGATGCTGCCCACTGATGGCTTAGTAGAGTGCTCCTCTGATGACAAAAAAACCTGGAGAAGGAGAAAGTGCTTGAGGAGAATTGGGGCCTAGGGTCTCCTTCCAGCGACAGTCACCATCCCCTGCTCTGACCACCTTCCTCCTCAGTTGTTTCCATGGCTCCCAGAGGGCACTCACGAATTAAGAGCATCCTTTTTCCTTACCTTACCTATCTGTAGTCTTTAAATGGGCCTGAGAATAGGAGCTTGATTTAAAAGCAGATATCATAGAAGTACACCAGAGAAAGGGGGCTGGGAAGGAGAAAGAAGAGAGAGGCTATAAATACAGTGCGGTCTGTCACTAAACTACAAACATGATTCTGTGACCAGGCACAGGAACTTTACATTGTGTCTTGTATGCTTACATATATATATATGTGTGTGTGTGTGTGTGTTTTGCTCTGACACTGGAGGGCAAAAATGCACAGCTTCTGGGAAAAATAAAACAGGACTTGCAGTTCCCAGCCTGGGATACCTGCTGATGGAAGGGGAGGTGAGATTTCCTGGTCAATCACCTCAGAGCTGCGCTGTGAGCCTCAATACAGCTTGTACCATACAGCATTGAGTCTTCATTATGTATGTTGGGATCACATAACAATATATTTCCACAAGCCAAATTTAGCTGTAAACTCTGAGCAAACATTTCCTAACAAAGTATTTATGGCTTAACAAATTTAGCAGGTATTTTTGGCTTACACAAACCTGCATACCCAGGCTGCCTTCTCAGCTGAGTCTGAGGGGTGGTCAGAAATATGAGCTGGTGGTATCAATTGTGCTGAGATCTGTGATGAGAGGCCTGGGAAGGTAGAATGGCAGTGATGTCCCAAGGCAATGGGGCTTGAGTGGTTGAGGCAGTCACACCAGGCTGAGCCTCTAGGCATTATCACTCAGATCTTAGCTACACCAAATCAAGCAATGACTGTTGTGAGTCTGCTCTTAAAATCATTTTACTCCATTCCAAAATAGGAATTGGTCTGTTTTTTTCTTCTCATCTACTGAAGGAGATTTCACAGTTTCTAGGATAGCCTCCTTGCAGCGACTAACTAGCCTTTCAGATGATAGAGAAAAGGGGAAAAGCAAAGTTCTTTTTCCTGGTAGACTGCTTCTTGGCCTGCTTCTACCATAGCATAGAAAAAACTAATAGAGTATCACTTCCTAAAAATCTTTGTATGTCAAAAGAATTACATCCTTTAGTCAAGTTTTTTGTTTTATGAAGTTAAGGCAATCGATTCCTGCAGTCTTTTCCCACAAGCCACATTTTCTGGCAATTGTTCTCTTTACTTTCTCTGACACCACCTTGGCTAAAACTTGTATAGAATTTGATGCCTACAAATGATCTAAATCTTTTGATTAGAAGAACAGGATAGTTAGCCACTCTTCCTTTGACAGAACAGCTGTTAGAGAAACAAGACCTGCAACATTTTGGAAGCAGTGTTGAGTCCTAGTTGACCATATATCTAATTGGTTTTCTGCCATTCTATTACCTTTACTAATTTTCATTTTTTTCCCCTCTTGTAATCATAAAACTTAGTGGGGCCATTTCAGAGTGAAACCTCATGTTATCAAGCACACTTTGGGCCATGGTTTTACATCTCCTGGCTGTAGTTCTAACATAGCAAAGCTCTTGATAGTGCTTTCTGTCAGGATAGGAAATCTGAGGAAGAGCTAGGCTGCTTGACAACACTGAGAGTTAAGCATTCATCAATACTCAGGGAGAATGTGGGATACCAGGGTTAGATTGAAAGTGGAATACCACGGTTAGATTGAAAGCTGTATTCAAAAGCAGCTAAAAGCAAAACCAATGTGCTTGAACTGTTGTGAATAAAGCAGGAAGCTGAAGGGTCATTTGTTATTTGACCAGAAAAAAGAAACAACCACAAAATAAGAAAACAGAAAGTAAGTTCTGAGAATCTGAGTCTCCTGACAGCCTGAGATCTCATTGAGCTATGTTGTTAGGCAGTCACAGTCCTGTAGCTACTGTACAAACAGAACCAATTAGGTTTTTGCAATAAGTACCACTATAGCAAGAAATTACCTCTTATTTTGCAAAATTCACGAATGTAGCATGATATTTACACCAGTCTGTATTTTTGCAATGTGCTGTGTCTGGGTACAAATGGGGTTTTTTTTGGTATTTGTTGATGATAAGATTTAATTTATACCAAAAGAAAAATCATTTTGTAAATTCAAGAAGAAAATTGAACTACTGTGTCTATTAGTTACAGATTGCTGCTAGAGCTCTCTGTGGAGCCCCAAGGCATCAGAGCTCTGCCATTAACATTCTAATAAAATGTAAACCTAGGAGGAAAAGTCTGTTTTATAACCCTCTTAACGTATTGCCTTTTTTAAATAAAAGTAAATTGAAAATGATAATTGAAAATTAAAATGATAATTCAAAACTTATCTGTGCTAAAAATTGAATTAAAAAGTCACAGAACCAAACAATTAAAAAAAGTTATATAAGATTTATGAGTAAGTGTAAGTAGTGGGTTCTGGTTTTGAAATTATCTAGAATTTTGCTTAAAAATTTACTTGCAAGATAGAGCTGCAAAAGAACATTTTCCTTCTCACTGGCAACCATGCTCTCAGGGTTCACAGTGATCCATATGCAATTACACTCTGAGCTTAGAATAGCTGCAATTGTTGTATTTAAGTGTTATGACCTGCCCCTGAGACAGGGTAACAGGTTCTTTTTAATAGATTCCTTGGGGTGAATTAGAATGAAATGACACTGAATGACTGGTGTATATATAAGGCAGATTTATTTTAAAATTATTTAATTGCAGCAGAAAGGAGTTATGTAGCAGTTTTGGTTCTTTTCTGTAAAAATATAAAAATATCACATCCTGAAAATTCATCTCCTAAAACATCATTCATTGATATTGAATATCACATAAATCAATTAAAGATCATAAAGCCCCCAAAATACTGCCTTCCTGTTAAGAAATATGCAAATAAAGCTGTGGGAAATGACAAAACTCACATGTAATCACATTTTTATACTTCTTATGAATACTCTCTCAAGTATAACTACAATATAAAGCTTGTAGCTTTTGTCCTAATATTTTACAAGACTCTGACTACAGTGTTCATCTGTCTACATCTAGAGTCACATTAACACTGACATCTTTTTTACCTTCTGAATTTACTCTTACTAACAGATCTTTTCACTGTTACTAATATTTTCTCACTCATTAAGTTGCCAATGTCCTGTCCAGAATGCTGTGTACATGGAACTACAGCTTGCCACTTTGGAAGGGCGCTGCTGTTTTCTCGTCTTTGCATAATATTGAAAACAATGCTTCCCCCCCCCCCCCCGTAATGAAAAACAAATGAGAATGATGCAGAGCTCTTCAGAGGGCTTTTGTATAATTTTCTAAACCACTTTAGATGCCAGCATTTAATTATTATCCTTCAACTACCAAACTTCCTTCACATATTCCTTTGCTGATGGTCTGGACAACACTAGAGAGGGTGATCAGAGAACAAGGCTCTCCAAGTACACAATGCAGTACATACACAGGACAAAATGATGGTCTAAACTCTCAAGAGTTTACCAAGCAAGCTCATACAGATTCTGGGCTTGAATTCATGTCTTCAAGCAAGGCAGACAGACATGAATCCCCATACAGAGGCTTATACTTGAAAGTACCAATTAGGCAAATAAATGAGAGTTTCAGTCATAGATGTAGGAATAATGGGGTCAAAAGAATAGGCTAGGAGAAATGTTTGAAGGAGAATTTGTGGAGCATATCAAAAGCAAAGAAAGCATTTAGACTGCCCATCTCATTTGAACCAAAAGCTGTTTTTTGTCTCACAATCAACGATGGTCACTAGCAGATATGTAGAAGGAAGTGTAAGAAATACACTTTTTTATATAAAAGTGAATACAGTTCTTGTGAAAGAGAAGATAAATACTATGGAAGGACAGCTAGGATAAGAACCTTATCAACAGGGAGCATAAGTGAGATCCTGTTAGGAGTCCTTAAAGTGAGGAACACTAAAGCCACTGGAAGAGTGACTGATGTCTCAAAGACAGTTACAGGTCAGTGAGTGAGGTAAGCTACACATGAAGGAAAAGGTAGAGGCAGGGCAACAAAGGAGGGAAAGGAAGGGAGCTAGGGGAAAAAAAAAGAGATGGGTGAATGAAACAAAACTTGATTTTCTGTAAAAACAATCAAAGGCTGATGAGGATAAAGTAAAAGGGAAAGTGTTTCAAGACCACTTAACCTTATTTTGTTTAAGGACATATGAGCAAACATTGATCACGCGACAGGTGATTCATTAGAGCAGTACAAAGGGTTACTACTGTGACTTTCATGAACTGCACCGCAGGATGGTTTCCCTACACTGTTTCAGCTTCTCTGATCAAATTCACATGGCTAGTTTTGATCTTCTCCAGCACAGCTGTATTTGAACAGGGGAACTTTTCTTCCAGGACAGCGTCTAAAAGCGACCTGAGTGGAGGCCATGTGAGGATTCCCACCTGTTCTGTGGCTTTCAGAGACTAAGAGCTTCATGCTGGTACATTACTATTTGCCTGTAAAATCACTTGCCTCTCTCAGTGGGAAATATAATCTCTAATCCCTATCTTGTCTTCTATTAGTTTTCATTATTTTGCAAATAGTTGGATGAAGATTTAGGAAACTAGATTATAGTTTAGCACTTCAGCCAAAATCAGCTCTTATAGACCCCCAAACTAGTTAGAGAACCTTTGTTCTTTTTGCCATAAATTAATAGAGGCCAACATTAATCAAGGCCTTTGTGTTTTTACAGCATGCCTAGATTTGAAGTGCTGAGCCAGGGAGGAACACTTTTTCTGTCGCTTGATTAAGAGGGAAAAAAGAAAGGAATAGAACTATGGCAGCGCAGCTGTAACAGAGTAACTCTTTCTGATGGACTTCTCAGTTTTGCTTCATTTTGACTCCCTTTGACAGATAAAGCTTCCCACTGCTACTGTTGTTACTATCAAATTCATATTCAAACCCAAATGCTCCATCTCACAGCGTGAAAGCTGAATGAAATGATTCTCTGGCTTGGTGCCTCTGAAAATAACTCCACTGCATGGGTTAAATTAATCATGAAGAAGGAAGCAGAAATGAAGATAAACCCCATGTGCACTTTGGTTTTTCTTTGGAAGTCTGGGAGTTTATCAACAAAGCTCGTTTAATTCCCATAGAGGAGGAAAAGAGTAAAAATTTGTGATCACATAAAGACTGTTATAATCTATATGTACAGATATGTTTCATTAAAAAGTAGCAAAATAAAACCTATTATGCAATTGTTCCTGTCTCAGCTCTTACCTCTGCAACCTGACATCCTGGCAGTATTCATGTGGCAAGCCCTCACTGTTTTGTTTGGTTTAGTCAGTCCTATTTGCAGGTCACTACCTCACTTCTGTGATCTAGAGAAGACATCCGTTTGGATATGAATTCACAAGGACCTTATCCTCTCAACTGTGAAGAAAAAAATTGTTGTAAGACATCACTTAATATATATGCAAAAAAATCCAAATGCTCTGCAACTGTAATTAGGACCAAGAGAAAGAAAACGCTGTTCAGTTTTCCCTTACAAACTGCAAAGGCCCTGAATGCAGCCCCCCATGGGGTGACTGGCATGGCTGCACGGGGCCCTGGGTGCTCCCAGGGGAGAGCAACCTGGACCTGGGAGCTGCTTTCAGTCAAGGCTCTTCCCAGAGTGGCCTGCCTGGTCCTAGTCATGGGTGCCAGCCTATTCCCAACTCTATGGAAAAAGCCCTGAACTTGTCTGTAAAACTATACAAGTGGAACATCTGGATTCACAGCAAAAACAGGTTTTACCCACAGATTTCCAAGAAAAACTGGAGATTATTAGTGGTATACTAAAAAGCAATTTTCAACAGAGCTATCAGGAGACTATCAAGTAAATCTTTTTTCTTGTGCATCCTCTGAGAGCCCAATCAGACCCCTCTGCTCTGTAGCCGTCGCTCTTTACTACATGGGCACTTTGTTTTAGTGAGGAGTTATTTCTTTATGGCTGAAAAATACAGAAGGTCTGTCACGCTGATTTGTCACTTCATGATTCATCAAATTGCCTTGTCAAACTGAAAGCTGCTCTGTAGGTTTCCTCAACAACTTCCATAAAATGACATCTCACTCAGCTTGTTACGGACAAATATGCAATGGTTATATCTAATACTGGGATAACAGCAGGTCGAGTAGACTTTGACTTTAGAAAGGTACTCAAGTGTTAAACTTGAGTTTAACAAGAACAAGTGAGAAATTCCTTTCATAGGGGGAAAGAAAACAGATTTCTGTATAATGTTACAGAATTTGTTCAGTTATTTGTTTTTAACTGCAATTAAATTATTTATAGAAACTAAGAAGGAACTAACAAAGTAACTGATATAAACCAACAAAACAAAGTGTCCTCCTGTCTGTGTTAGTGTATTATAATTAAGCAATACCCATCTATTTATATCTATCTAAAGAAAGGCAGAAGGTTTTTCCTGCTATTCTAAGAGTAGCCCTATGAAGAAGTATGAAGGGATGGGATCCATAATTGACACCAGGCTCGAGAGATTTCCTTGGGGCTCCCCTGTATATATTTTTGTTTGGGACATGCTGTTATTTTCTTTCCCCTTTTTACATTTCACTCAGCAGAGTTAAAAAAGGAAAAAAAAAGGGGAAGGTTTGTTTTGTCTTCACAGGAAGGAGTCAGGCTTAAGGGTACCCAAATACACTGCATCCCTTTTGCTTTGACTTCTCTCCTGGATTGAGGGTTACAGCAGGATGCTGAGGCCAGCCCCCAAAATTTTAATATGTCCCAGTTACATGGATCAATTCCAATCTTGTATAAGGTGGAAAAAAAAATTCTTATGTGTTAAAAGATAGGTACAGAAGGCAGCAAGGCAGGGATTTACACACCCACCTCTGTATGGGCCTGCCCTGGTTTCTTCAGAGGCAGGAGTGTGATGGTACAGGAGGAGCAGGGCTGCCCCATGGGCTGCACAGCAACTGCAGGAGCAAAAAGCAATGACATGGCCTTAACCAGGAACTTCTTTGGCTCTATCCTCCTAGGTGCCTCCAAGACAGACACTCTACCACTGCCTCAGGAAGGGCTGAGAACTTACTGTGTGCAGTCATAGTTATCAAGCTCCTGGCACCATTCTGCCTTCATTTCTCAAAGAGAAAAAACCCTTTCATGGACAAAAACAACATATTGATTTGAAGATATGATAGCTAACCAGCCCTTTGTGCTCATTCCCCAAGCAACAAAAAGCAAGGTCTGCCTCTGCCAGGGGAAGAGCAGTTTCTTTAAGATGTACTTTCAGGAGACACGAGTGTTGAATAGGCCCAGTGCTGCCTGCCAGTGATTTTTTCCTTAGCCCGCACAGTATTTTATTGTTACTATTCAGTTACCAGTCTCCATTTTCACTCTGTTTGAAAGGGAAAAATGAAGATTTTAAGTTTGAATGGTATGCAAAGAAGACACGTATTCAAGCATCTATAGCAGGATGCTTTGCCTAAGCTGGGGTACAGCAGCTCAAACTGTGTTTTATTTACAAGTTTTCAGTGATGGATTAAGCAAGGAGGGTCTGCCTTTCAGTGATAGATTGAGTAAAGAGGGTTTTTAGCATTGCAGAATGCTGAGACCAACCTGCCAAGTTGTCTTGAATTACACTCGTCATGAGAAAGTGCAAGACAGGTGCTTCCTGGCTGAGGCTGGCATGAGCAGGGATGTGCAGGCCCCGAGGGTGAAAAGACAGCCAAAAATATCGAGTAGAAGGAACCAAAGAGCTGATAACATCTCTTTCAGCAATAAAGCATATTTTGCTGAGTAGGCATAACAAGACATAATCTGAAACTGTATATGATTGACAGTCAATCATTTTATACTATAAAAGACCAGTCCCACTGTTTCATGGCGGGTATTTGCAGCTTACCTCCATAATGTGTGTGAAGATCCTTCCCTTGGGTGGGGATGCCCCTCAAGGATACCTCTGGAGGCTGGGTGAGAAACATCAATCTCTGTTTGATAACCTAGCTCTGATATTATTGATTTAATAAGAAGTGCACTATATTTGTAGTTTTATAGAGTAGTAAATAATTCTGATTAGAGCCTTTTGACTTTTTGACCTTTTGTCCTTTTACCTTTTTGCATTTTTTTTTTACATTTTTACCTAATCATTAACAATTTAAATAAATTGTTCAATTTATTCATATTGAATACCTGGTTTGCCATCCTTAATCCTGCAGGATAAACTTGTATAAAGGTTCAATTGCACCAATACAATTCTATAGACATAAACTGTTGACCAAGACTGGTGCTAGGATTGGATCCAGCCCCACCTAGACTTCTCTCTTGAGAAGAAGTCTAGAAAGCATGGGGATCTTTTTTGAACTTTGTGGCTCAATGGGAGGGTATCCATGATAAACTTTGTCTGAAGCTCCTATTTGGTTCTGTGACAGCATCCAGTGTAAAGGCTGTGGGTAGCTGTTGTCTCAGCTTTGAAATAGCTTTACAGACACTGAGAAAGGCTGGGTGTGAGATTGCCAGTATGGTGGAATTGCTGGGCTTTAGAAATAATTCATGAAGCCTTGCAGACTTCCAAACTTTCCTCTCCCTTCTCCTTCAAAGCACCAAGAGTATGAGGTGTAAACCAAAATGATAGCACCTCTGTGGACCCTGGGTTCCCAAATCCCCAGAAGTGGGGATTAAATGCAGTGTTTGCATCTTCTCCCCAGAGACAAGAGACGTAACCCAACTGATTTTGGATGCCTGACTGAATTACACAAACTATGGCCATGGAAGACCTATAGAACCACGTCACCCAGCTCCCAAAACTGACTCTTTCCCATCTGAATCCCAAATTGTGCATCACAGATGCAGACGACTGTTTATAGGGGCAGGTCTCAACTCATGCTTCAAGTCTCAGGAAAATTCAGATTGGCTGCTTGTCGTTACAGAACATTAATTAAATCTGTAAGTTTTAAAAAAACTATCAGAATATACTACTTTGTTACTTCTCTCCATTGCTCATCCCAGATTGTTTACTTTAGTCCGTCTGGTAAGTGGCTTTTGCCAAGCACTTGTAACCTGCAGTTTATAGGGCAGATCAGAATGCTCTTCAGACGCTGGTGCTGCTGTGCCTGCAGCATTCCCTTTCTCCCTCCTTCCCTCTCTTCCAATAGCTGTGAAGGCACAGGATAAAAACAGCATTAACCAATGCTGAGCACACAGGCTTCCCAGCACAACTCTAATCAGAAAGGTTGGAAATGCAAAGTACTTCCTATGGGAGCCTTACCTCCCACCTTGGTAAATACAGCAAGGAAAAGCATATGCCACCTGCATTCTCGTGGAAGTTCACAGTGATTATCTCGTGAGTCCATAGTGCCTTCTGGTGTGTAACACCACAGCTGTGGTTCAGGTGCAAATACTTTAAGGGTTGGGTCTGGCTGTCAGGTTACCTTTGTTTAAGCCTGCTTCCACCAGTCCCTAGTCTTCTTTGCATTTTCATATTTAAGATCAGATTTGAAAAAGACCCACAAAATGAAGAAAAGAGGTAGGCCTGAGCTCAACGTGGGTTATTAATAACCACAAAGCAAGCTATTGTTTCAGTGAAAAGCAGTGTTCTCGAGGAGTAATGTATTAAATCTAAGTATTACAACAAAGCCTTCTCTGTTCCTCTAAAATTAGTTCTGAAAATTGTCTGTATGCAGTCTCTAGATGGCACTGTGACTCTTTGTAATGATTAATCTAAAATGACCAACCCTTTAAAAAAAGTGCATTGCAAATTAGGTAAGGACTCACAGCTGCCAAGTGACTAGCTTCCAGTCCTTTATATATCAGATGTATAATAATAGATGGTTTTTTAGTGCTTATTTACTTCTTGGGTCACAACACAAGTTTGTGCTTCATAAAATACCTTCTTCAGTTTATTCACAGTTAATACTACAAATACAGCCTGCTGGGGGCTGTTTTACTTATATGTTCTTTCTTAAGTAAAGGGAATTAGCTAATTAGGGACTCACTTCACTACCATTCAGTCCCTGTACTCTCAGAATGTAGTAGTACCTATGGCCAGGTTTTTATGTCTGATTAGAAACACACAACTGAAGGGTTAATCAGCTGTTCACAATTGCAGGGTATCAGTGTGAGCAACCAGTGCTAGTGAATTCACTGATTAAAGGCATAGAGAGATACATTATCCAGAGTCTTAAATCAATAGAGATAATGTTTTTTTCCTGTTTCCAGAGTGGAAATGAACATAATATAAAAGTTTTAAAATATAAATCAACCTTCCAATCTACATTACTTGCAGAAACACCAGTGTAGGTGGTGGGGGATGCACAAAGCAAAAGCAGGTTCAAGATCACAGAGATCTTCTGTATTATAGGAGACTGGTACTTCGTCACCTCCTGATTCATACTGATAAAAGCCTCTAACATTATTTCCTTAATGGAAAGCAGCATGATAACTGTCATGATGAAAGATCAGGCTTAACATTTTGAATAATTATTCTGTGTATTTGGGCTGCAGTTGGGTATCAGCTCTAAGAATGCTACAGAATTAGGATGAGAGAAGAACAGTGTTTTCACAAAGAAGCTTAATCTGTTCCAACCCATCAAGAAGTCCAGTGCATTATATAATCCTCTCTCATTTGTAATACATACTTTTAAATAGTGGTGTGCATTATCATTAGTGAACACGCTGTGTTTCAACAGGAGATATAGACAAATGTTATAATGAAGGCATAACACTTGGAATAAAGTTATCAAGTGGAAATGACAAAGTTCTTTGTGGTCACATACCAAAGAGGCCTAAGCTATTTGGCCTCTCACATCTGGGCTGCCAAGATGGCAAGAGGACTAGGAGAAATAATGATCACAAATGAATTCCAGTAAGTCCTAGACAAATCTCTCTGTGTAGTGAATTTCTTTATAATACCTAAGAGGGATCAGAGCTCATTATGGTATAAGAATAATCCATACAAATATTGTAAACAAATACTGCTGAGTCATAATTTTTTGCCTCAGATTGCAGTGGGAAAATGAGACAGACCAACAAAGATATAATTAATACATTATTGAATAGATGAAGGGAAGAAACTTAAAAAGCTTCAAACCACATAAGCAACAACAACATTTTTAAAAGCAAGCACAAGCCCCTTGACCTTACCCAACTGTCAGATGACATGGTGATATTGGAATATATGCACATATCACACGTTGTAGAAGCAGGAGATTATCATCCAGTCGGGGTTTCCATTCTCTCTGCTTTTGTGCAGCGAGTTAAGTTTCACTGGCCTTGGGTTGCATTCTTACACACATACCTATAGTCCCAAAAGTGATGGAATAGAACAGTAAAGTTATTTTTCAAGTGCTACATTTAATTCTACTAATATCCCCAATCTTCCTCCAAGTTTAATCTCCTGTTTTGGACTCCTGAAATGACAATTTTCATAGCAGTAAGGAATTTTACCAGATGTCTTCACACTGAAAAAATGCACACAACGCCCTACCTTCAGAAGTGGGCTTGAAGGTTCCCTGATGCAAACTTGTGTTACAGATACCTGGTGCCAGTGCCAGGTGGGAGAGGAGCAATGATGTTTTATGTCCCATGCTGCCAGATGAAAATGGTCAGGCTCCAGCTGATGCTGGTACAGTGTGTTCTTCTGGCTGGCTTGAACTGTGTCCCCAAACAGTCTAGAGAGGAATGTTCTAGATCAACAAGTGTATTTTGTTGTTGTTGTGAAAATCTGCAGCTATACAAGCAGCAGCATGGTAGAATTACTATTGCAACTGACTGAGTTTTGAAGATCAAAAATCCTCTCCAGCAACTAAGCATTATGTGCAATTCAGCTGCCATATGATTTAGGGAACTGGATGGACCAAGGCAGGCATAGAATTGCAGCAATAAATCAGTTTATAGCTGCTTCTTGCCTCAGTGTTGATAAGACTGTGTTCTGACCTACACCTAGACAGAAATTTGAACTAAATGAGAACCTAATCTGAAGTAATGTAATTACTATTTTGCAAAATGATACCACCTTTTTACTGTCCATGTACAGAGAAGAGCAAAATTAAAAGCATTTTTTGTTAATGGAAGAGCAGTTGCATTTTTTTGGTCCCATCTCCCACTCCCCATCTCTTCCTTCAAAAACAAGAATAAAGAAACCAATGGTGCACATTACAGTAAATATGGCACTCCAATAATTCTGCATCTTATTTATCAACTTACACTGTGCTCCTTGGAAATTTGGAGATTCGTTTGTTTTAATCATACCAGAAAGCTACGACAAATGACTTGCCAGAAACAGATACCTGTTTCTTGTTCTCAAGTGCCATTTACACAAAGATTTAATGTCAGTCTTATGGCTGAAGTTTAACGCTTCTGATTCCAGAACACAAATTCACATTTGGCTTGTTGCTACATTACAGGAAACAAAACCCAAGCTTGTTCTGTGCCAAGATGGGAAGTATGTTTTATCTAGGGAACAGAAGTAACATTCAAAGGCAATTCAGAACCAGGCTTCCAATTCAGTAGAAAATGCATGAGGACATTATGAAAGATAAAATTTGTATTGAGATAGATTTGGAGGGGGGCAGATTATTTTTTATATATTTGTGCAATGAAGTCACAATTTTGATCAAAACCCACCTGTTTAAGGGGCTATGGATTTTGACTCAAACGCACTTATTTAAAAGGGTTCAGATTTTGTTTCACTTTGATGATTCTGACTGAAAAAAAAAATCAACAGAAACCCTTTTGTTTCAGTTCAAAGATTTCAAAAGGCTATTTCGTTTCAAGATTTGTGATTTGAAAATTTCAGAATTTTGGGAAACAATAATGATTTAACCATTGTCCTGCTTCACAGTAAAATGTATCAGTTTTTAGCTGATTTTCCTGCTGAAAATCCCATTTTTCCAATGTCCGTATTTGCACTGTGATTTTTCTCCTGGTTAGAAAACCTTTGCTTGAATTTGTTATTAAGGAATTATCAAAAGGCATTCTCCAGTTAAATAAAGAAAAACTGATGTAAGTATTCTTCAGTTAAGTATATAGAACAAAAACTCCAGCATAAACAGAGACCTTAGCTATGGTTACACTGCAGCTTTCCTGGGGAAATGTTCCTTCCTTGCTGGTGTATGCTTTTTGGCAGGTGTCACAGGGTTGAGGTATCTTAGTGCTCTGCTCCTATAGCACCTGCCCCATCACACACCCCGAGCACAGAGATGAAGAAATAGTTAAATTTCTTTGACAAGCTTCTCTGATATCTACACAATGTTATAAATAATGCCTATTTGCACTTTGAATCCCATGCTTCTGAACATGGGGCCTGAATGTTTTCCTCCCTTTTCTGATAATTCATTTTCAAGTTATTGAGATTTGTTACAACTGAATATTTGTTATAAATTCAACTATAATTACTTTTTCCTGAAGGAAAAACTTACATTTCATTCTGTTTTGTCAGGACACTCTTCATAGGCCCAGGCTTTGACAGAGCTGTGTAAAACATACAAAATGAAAGGACTCATTAAAAACTTTCAGCATTTTAACTTGGAAATTTCCCCGGGGCTTCCTGCAGCATTTACTTGAATCTCATTTTTCCCTTCTTTGCTCATGATGTGATGGGGCTAGTTGAGTGCAAGGAGTTACTGCCAGTCAACAGTTTCTCTTGGTGTCCAGCCTATTTACTATGCCCTGAGAGTTTCAGCTGTTGTTCTTAGTTCTTTTTCTGCCCATGTGTCTCCTTGTTTATCTGTAAGAGGTACTGTACTAGTACAAATTCGCAGACTATTTATTTTGATGTTATTGAATCACTAATGCCTTTTGCTGCACCTCCTTCAGCTTCCTTGATGTTATTCACATGCTTCTGATGCATTTTGTGTTTTGTGCTTCATTATACAGCAATCTTTTTTAATCTCTTTTGCAGATGTTCACAGAAGAAACAAGACTCACCTTTGCTTGTTTACTTTCTTAATATACATTTTAGGTTTATTCATTTGAAAATAAACAAAACACCCAAGCCATTAGCGTAGTGATGTTTCTCACATCACAGAATAAAAGGGAATCAGAATGTGCTGTGGGGCCTGAGAGGATTTCGGGGCCCGTGAGGGCTGTGGGGCCTGTCAGGGCTATGCAAGTCCAGCTCTTTGAAACTGGAGCTCTGGTCTCTAGTACCACTTGAAATTGTTGTGATCTCATCCTTTCTTTTGGCTGGTTGCCATTAGCTGTTTTGGTGCTAAATGTTTTGTTCTCTAAATGTACTATTCTGTCTTGCTGTTGAAGTCAGCTCCTTTGCACTCCAGCATTACAGACACGAACCTCAGTCTGCTGAAGGCCACGTCCAGATTACGTGTGGTTTACCCAAAACTCGCTGTGGCTCTTTTTTCCTGCACTGAATATGGATGCTCCTGACTGGCTACAAGAGTCCTGCCTAATTCTTGATGGAGGCTAACACTAGCAGATGCAGTAATCACATCCCAGGTGTAACTCTCAGGAAGGATATGACTATTTTGCACTCATTGATACACAAGTATAAAGACATGTATATGTATAAAGGATGTTTATCAGTTCCTGGCCTTTACTTCAAGACATTTGAGATTTGCAGAAATATATGGTAATCCTCTTTGATCAAATATTATGTTCTGCTCCTATAGAGGAAACAGAAAAAGTTTCTTCTGGTTGTGTGCTACTATGTGGAACACAGCTGAAGTAGCAGCCAGACACCGCTTTGCTTTCTGGCCTGTTACTTCAAATTGCTCAGAGAAAATGTCAGCTTCAGTTTTATCAGTAAAGAGAGGAAAGGTTTCGGGGTTGCCAGATTTGGCAATCTGTAATTTAGGCATTAGACCTCTGCCAATACAAACATCCAGTCATAATGTTAGACATTGCTAAACGGAGAGGGGATTCAATTTTCCTTTTATTCCATTGCCAGTCAGGAGGTGATCTGTGGTATTAAAATAACAGTGCAAAACTGGAATAAATGAAGGTGCTCAGGCTCTAAAACACTTGAGCTTGGTAATTTTCTGCAACAACAACAAGGTAATTATTATTTTACATCTAACATCTTTCATGCTTTTAAGCCTGATACAGACAGCTACAATTGAGTGCCACCTATATACTAGGCAATCCTATTTATTTTCTATTACTTAATTATAAACATTTATTTCTGAATAATATTTACTGTGGAGTCAAACTACAGACACTGTAGAATAGTATTGCTTCTAATTGCAGTAAGGACAAAAACCAAAGGCTCTGTTTAAATGCACTGTTCAGTTTGCAGCATATCTGGGTGTGTTATACAGAGTATTGAGGGGAAAAACCCCACAAATTTTTTCTGTGCAGAGTGAAATTCTGTCTCAAGTTTCAAATCAAGCTCTGTTTCATGTGAAGGATTGCTTTCAAGGAATCACAGTATTTCCTTAGTGAAGTGAAAACTTATGCATCACACTGAGGATGCTGCCTAAAAAGCTGGAAATACTGAGCAAAATATTTAGTACTTGTTTTGTAAGCACAGGATTAAACAACATATCATTGAAAATAGGGAGCTGAAACCATGGATCTTCCCAATTTCTCTAGCTAAACATTATTACCCATTTTAAAGTGACTTTGTGATATGATCAGTGGGTCCCTCCATAATGCCTTTGAGCTCTATACTCCTACCCAGCCTTTTAGATATGTTCTTTCTACTTAGAGTTGGAGTAGCACATGTAACCTTGCTTATGTCACCAAGGTCAAAATAACTCCGCGTGTCAGTCTTGAATACTATAAATTATACCACTATCATGTGCTCTGAGACAAAGCAAAAGCTTTCCACTAGCCTTACTGGTTAATAAATTCAGCCCTTTATAGGTGTTACACAAGGGTCATTTTGCCATACACCATACAGGCAGAACAATGATTGGAAAAGCAGGCACAGCTACTTCATGAAAATTTCTTTGACATGCTTGAGGCACAAAGCAAGCGCTTTTCAAAAGATTTCTTCTTCATATCAGTCTTTTAGCATGACACTTTCCCCAAAGTCCTGTTCTGCTAACTTCAAAAATATATTCCCCGTTAGTGTCCTAACCTTTCTACAGAATGAATTTATAAGCAGATTGTGATTATGTGCTCTGGATCAGTAAGGAAGAACTATCCAACTGTCCAATATGCACCATTTACTCTTTGTGTAACCTGTCAGGCTGCCCATTGTAGATAAGTATTGACTCCAGAAAGCAATTCCAGTTCAGATGGAACAAGTCACAGCAATATGGCAGAAAACCATTTGTATAACAAAAAAAATAGTTCAGGTTAAAGATCCTGAACAAAATAGTTCAAGATCTTTACACACTTACCCTTGCTTTTTAATAAAACATATTCAATTCTAATATGAAAAATAGTGCAGATTGGTGTTGGGGGCATGTGCTAAAGAGGACAGGCAGGTACACGGCCAAGCATGGCTTGGAATTATCCCCTATTTTTGCTTTTGGAATGGGAGTCCTAAACCATTGTATTCCTGTGGCCATTCGGGATCAGACTTAAAGTTTTGCTTATGGTTCATGTATATTTATCAGCTAAAAGAAAGAGCTCAGTGAGAGATGTACTGGGTAGCCTTTTACATCAGAGAGAGTTCCCTAACAATTTAACACCTTGCTGTAATGTGGCTTTCTCCTTAGGCACACAGATACTCCTGAAACAATTTATATATCAGACTAATTGCTTGAGCTCAATTCATAGGCAAGCCCAACATTAAAATATCCTCAATAAAGCAGGGCCATTTGGATTCTTTATTCCCTGCTTTGGGACTCACTGTGACAACCATTACAATCATTGCCAAACCCTCAAAGAGTCTGTCATAAATGCTAAGTCAGCCCAGATTTGGGTTACAGAAGCAAAACATTCCTCAACACTGCTTAGAATGAAAAACCACAAGCAAACAGTCAGAGCATGGTTTTGGTTACATATCAGACCATGAAGTCTGATTTCAACAGGAAGGACAGAATTGCTAGGTGAGCTGTAATCAAGTCAGAGAGGTTTACAAACAACTAAAAACATAACCATTGTATTATTCATATGTTTCCTTACCCCAAGAAGCATCAACCAGAGCCCACTAAAGTTTATCACCCCAGTGCAAACATTTTAAAAACACAGATTTTGTTCAGTCATTTTCATTGCCTGCAGCCCTTAAGAGAGATCAACATCAGAATAAATAGTAACCCTTGAGAGATGGATTTGCTGATACAGCTGGCTCATTCGATGTCTAAATGAAACATGATCTCCCTGAGGCCAAAGGTTGTTTTAAAATTATTTACCTAAAGACTGATGGTATCCATGGGCTTATTTCATTACTTCATTACTTATTTCATTACAGTTCTCCCATCTCCGCTCTCCCTTACCAGCCTCTGTAAGAATAGTTTAGCTTTACATTTCCTCTATGGTTAGCACTTTATTTTTCCACTGAAAAGCCCTGTATCAGTGACTGAAAAACTTGTGTACTTTCTACACAACCAACAGATTTGTAGAAAAAAAGTTCCATTTTCTGTTTGTAGGGGAGGTGCCACTTTTTTAACTTTGCAGCCATGGTAGAACAATCTATTGGCACTCTATCTTTGCATTATTGTACTTTTTTGCAACTAAAACTCATTGGAAGAACTTACAGGTCCAGTGTGAAGGTATATTTGTTACAAATATATTTCTTTTTCCTGTTTGCACTAACCGAACTTTCACTTGGTCATTATTATATTGATTCTAATCAAGAACTAAGTATTATTCGTACTTTTATATTACTAGGAGATGGGGGCAAACTTAACTTGCATTTTCTTTTTTAGAATATTTAGGTGTTTTCTTCAGTGAAAGGGGAGATTCTCAGGATTCTTAAAGCACAAATTTGTTTATTTGTGGGAGTCATTAGACTAGCTGAATGCTCCTGGTCAATGGTGTATATTTAAACTTTGAGAACAATAGAGTGACTGAAAAGATTTGATTTTTCATGGGATCTATCATATAAAAATAATATCAAAGCTAAACAACATTTTAAAACCCCAAACCTGATACAGTAGTTGATTAAAAACTTGCCTAATATTTTGTCTGAAAACTGTTTCCACTCTCAGCTTTTTGAGGAAGAGAACAATTTTAGAATGCAGGAAATATTTTTCTACGAATTGCATGCAAGTCAAGAATAAAAGATATAGAAATACTGATTCACAAAGGACAGAATGAGTTCTTTAAGAATCTGTCAAAATCTAGGTGGGGCAGGGTGGTGGCAGGGACATTTTCATTTAGGTAAGAGTGATTCAGCTCTCAAGAAACTGTCCCAGATCTGATCATACATATGCATTTATTTAGAATAAATCTCTCTCTTCCCAACGCTAGGTGGATTTCAGTCGGTAGAAGCCTTTTTGTTGAAATTAGTCTTTATCGTAGCAACATTCAAGACTGAGAATTTAAGTGGTTAGTTGCACTGCACTGTTCTGTACATAAACATTCCCCTGTCTGTTAAATACATATTTATAGCCCGGGAGGAAGACCCTTAACTAACTGTGGTTATATGTAGGTAGTTGCTTTGGTGGTGTCTGAAGAATAAAGTAGTGCTTTAAAGTGCAACAGGAGTGTTTCTCTCTTGCAAATTCTGCTACCTCATTTGCTGTAAACAGGATCTTGGCAGCTGAGAATTGTTCTGGATGTAATCCAGTAGAGTGCTCAAATGCATCCTTACCTTTAACTGTGCAAGTATCCCTGCTGAGTTCAGTACATGCATATAAGACAAAATATATGCTACTAAGTGCCTTGCTGAATGCACAAAACCTGCAGGATTAAGTTACATGGGGCTTATTTTTATTGTCCTTAATACTTGCACTGATATTTATGGGTTATCACTTTTGAGGCTGCAAAGTATAAAAACTTACTGTAAGAAAGTAAGCCATTGAAAATTTCAGAGTGTATACTGTGTGTTTGACACTAGGGATCATACACAGAGAAAGGGGGATTTTACATTTTAGAACAAGAATCCTAGACAGAAAATTACTTTTAAATGCAGATGGATACTGCTCTTTCCAACTTGAACTTTTTTTTGTTCTTTTTTTTTGATGATCTTTACAGAACTAGCATAGTCAGAGAATTGATAAAACAAATATAGTCATTTGTTTGATAAGACCATCTATTACAGGTCTGATAGAGTAATAGAATTATGATAGAATTAACTTCATTATTGATTAAAAAAATATACATACTCTTTCTTCTTCTGGTACTCACAATTTTAAATCTGCAAGAATGCCAGTGTATAGGAACCTTGTAAAGTAGTGACAAAAATGGTCAGTGACTCAAACTGAAAAGGATTTTAGGCTTTTGTCACATGAAAAATGTAGGGCTAAAAGCAAGGCCTTGATGAGGCCAGGCTCATAAATCCTCTTCTCTGTAGCCAGAGCAAGCACATTTCCCACAAACAGCCTATCTCTGGATCTGTGAAATTCAATAAATAGCAAATCAATCCCCATGGCTACAACCTAGGATGAGCCTTAATCTGAAGTACTTTTTATGGCTCAGCTTGGAAGGCAAAAAGCATAATTACCACTACCTCACTGGTGTGAAGTGTTTTCACTTGTGCAACTATTTGCAGAGCCATTTCTGTTGGCACAAGCACTGCCTGTACTCTTCTGTATCTCAATGGAAGCCAGGATATACTTTTGTATTCAGCTGTAGGATAGCAATTTTCAGAGATTCTGCAGTTAGTCTGGTAAATAAGAGAGATTTGTTTGGTCCAGGCTATCCCTCAATTTTCCAATAACTTTGTCATCCCTTACATGCTCTGGGGACCTCTCCTGCTTACACACTGCCTTTTCCTTTCCTCTTCTAGGCTTTTTCAGGAGTGTGAAAGAGAAATTAATCTGTTGGAACAGGTGGGAAGAGACTGAGCAAGATTTTAGGCTGGAAAGAGTAGAGGGGGAATTGGAGGAGGCATAAATGAGACTCTTCATCCCCGCAGCTTTTACAGAGCTACTCCAAAACCCTCACATAGCCCAGTCTACCCATATTTTAGAGCTTCCTTTCAGCCAGAGGTAGCTTGGCCAAATTGCGTTATTAAGAAGGATGTCTGGCTTCACACAAATTGGGCTGCCACAGAGAAATGTTCCTGTGCCAAGTGAGATGGCCATCACCAGTCCTAAGTGGAAAAGCACAAAAAGTTGGAGAAAAGGCTCTAAAGGTCTTCCAGCCTCTCAGCAAGACAAGCTGGGAAAATATGGCTTTAGCAAAGGGAACATGTTACATTAACACCCACCAAGACCCTAGAACACCTCCTGTTCTTACCTTTGCCCTCCTTCTCTCTAGGGATCTTGGCAAGAGAGAACAAACTGATAAATGAGCTTAACTTACCATAGGAACACTCAGACCTTTCTTCTGCTCAGTTACTGAAAAATTATTAGGGTTTCAGTGAATTAATTTATCTTGATTTTGCAATGACTTGTCACGTCAGCTGCCAGTTTTCTCTTCCATATTTTCCTGGGCATGAGAACAATTTGTTAGGGAGAGAAAAAAAAAAGTCAAAGCTACTTGGTGAAACAGAAGAAACATCTTGGGGTTGGTGGGGAGAGACAAGAACTAAGATGTAATGAAGCAGTGAGATGCAACATGGTGCACACTGCTTGGTTCCAGGCATGCTTTCTTACAGCCAAGAAGTGTATGAGCCAGGAAATGAACTTCTAAAAATACTGCTTTTTCTAGGAGATAATCAACAGTATGATACCTTGAGGCACTCATACTAGTTAACTTCCTCACTAACTAAAAAAAAAATTTACTCTGGAGAAGAGGATTTCATACCACCTGGTTTAGAGTGAGTTTTCCTCTCTGAGGATGGAGAGAAGTAAACAGGGAGGTATATACTTTCCTTTACTACTCCATATTGTCAGAATGGCCCAGCACAGGCCTTAGCACATAAAAGGCCTTCAGTGCTGACCACTGAATTTTGTGTCCAATATATTTTCCAAGACTGGTATAACCATGGTTGTTTAGGAGTTGCTCAAATGGAGTCAGTAGTGTTTCCTTCTGGTCTTCTATGGTAACATTAGTTAAAGCCAGTCAACTAACCAGAGGCTACAAGAATCTCACGTTCAGTCTCAGGAACTGACAGCAGTAAAAGAGCCACTGGCCATTTGCTTTGCTTTGCTGTGTAGGGGTGAATGTCAGAAGCGATAGATCAGATGACACTAAGCAAAAAGCTTGCTGATGGGATCTAAATCACATACAGCCAGCCCCTCTCTTCCTTACCCCATGACCCTAACAAGTCTTTAAAGAGGGAGGGAGATAAGCTAAAGAGCCAAGACATGCAGGGTATAATTTACCAAACCTGAGAGATTTCCAGTTGGAAGAAATCTTTTTTCTTTAGGAAATCAGAGACACCTGCCCCACATTTCTGCAGTCTACACTACAGCTCTACCTTAAAGTCCATTTTGAGGGCTGTGACTCCCAGAGGTGCCTTACAAAGAACAGTACCACAGCCTTCAGGAGAAACGCTCTCTTCCCAGTGGAGCAGGGCTTTGCAGTATTTACATCAGTTTGGCCTTCTCACTGAGGTTTCTTCATCTCTGGTTTAGGCATCCACGCTGCATTTCTGTGGCCCAGCAGCAGGCCAGCAAGTCGTGGCAGGTGAGATGCAACAGGCAAGGCAAAGCATCACCCAGACCATCGAAGCTGCAGAGAAATGACCTGCAAAAGTGCAAGGTACCTTCAGTCCCTCCAGCTGCAAATTTCCCACTTCTCTGAACTAGCTGCAATGCTGTCACACAGATGATGTTTACAAGCATCTCTCTGTCATTTTTAATTAGCCAAGCTTTAATTAAATTTTATAGAAGTTACTGCGCTCCATGGGATCAACTGCTGCCAGGATACATCCATTATACCAAATCCTCAGGTGCCTACAGTAGAGGAGCACTCAATGTATAATGTATAGCTTTAGACACAGGAATTGCATTCAGTTAATACCTTAATTCAAGATTGCAGTTCTGAAAACATACCCTCATATTTCACCCTGTTAAGATCTGAAATTTCTGCCATATTTCTAGAAAAAAAATCCAAAATCATCACCCCATTTTCTCACATACTCAGAGAGGTATGAAATATAACAGGGTTGAACTTTGGCATTTGTTAGAACTCAAGTGAGTGGAGAACTATCCTGCATTTCAGTTTCTGTATTGAAAACAGAGATGCTGGCTCTTCTCTGTGTCATAAGAACATCATAACTATATATGCAGTTTAACACCTGGATACTGCAGTGAAAACCAACCAAACGTAGAGCTTGCTACTTGGGAGGTAACCTGCTTCATGCATGGACTGCAATCTCTCTTTTCTACTCAATCTGAATAGCAGCTCCTGGTATATCTCTGAACCATCTCCATCACTTTCAGATTTCAGGAACAGGCTTCATTTCTAGTCATTAAGTCAGACTTTCACAGCAGTTTATATTACAGTACCATATGTGAAGCATGAAGCACACGAGGCTTCTCCTGAGTAGCTTGCCTATCTGCTGTAGGCAGGCAATGCTCTAAGTCCATACCACTTGCTCCTTCAGCTCCTTGATTTAGTGAAACATGGGATGTATTAATCTTCAACTGAATGTGTTTCACTTGCTCCTACCTCCTCCTCCCCCCCAAATTATCTTTCTACTTATTATGCATGCAAAATTACAGCAAGTAGATCTCATCTGAATTTGAAATAATCTCTATATTAGACTCCATTTCTTAAAGCCTTTCATTTTCAACAACACCTTTTATGACGCAAATCTTAGTTTGAGGCTGCATGGGTTCAGGGAATCTTCAAATTTTTCTTGTTATACTGCTAGGATATGCTTTTAACATTTCCAGACCTGAGATTAAAAAAAAAATGTTTATAATAGGATAAACTGGTATTTCTTCATAAAAACAACTTCGATATTGATACATATTGGTACATCCTCAGGATGAGGTACATTTGAACTTCCAGAATTCCTGATACGTACCTGTGTTTGTCCCAGTTTTATGCAAAAAGCTCACATTCTTAACCAGACATTCAGTTTTGTAAGAGAAATCTGAAATTTGGGAACTCTTCCATAGTTTCACATGCCAAAAGAAGACTTCTTTTTGCCTTTAGAGTCTATTTAATCAGCTTGGCTTTTGATCTGTCTACCCTTGAAGTTGTGCGTAAGAGTGCCTCTGTCAGGTCACTGCTTGTGATTCTGCTTAGTGAACTTCCATCTATTTCAGGAAACTTTAATAAATTTTATGAATTTTGATCGTTTTCATACATGTTTTGTAGGCTGTTGAACTGCTACCCTTTCCCATCTGCTGTTTACTCTTCTCTGATTCAGGAGAACATTATTATTCCATGTGAGATTAATGTAGTGTGATGGAGGAAGCCAAATACCAGAAATAATCAAAGTAAATGGTTTACAGATTACTAGTGGGATGCAGATTCTTTCTCACCATCTACCAAAATAAATGGCTTTTTGTTTTTTTTTTTTATTTTTCAGGATGTTTGCAGCATAAGAGAAAACCCACAGTCTTATGGGTCACGGGAAACGTTAATCAGCCCTTGGAATATCAAATATTGGCTGCCTCAGACACAGCACTTCAGTAATTAAAAACTACATTTATCAGTTCAAAAGGCAATGTAACATCATAAGCAACTTCCACTGTATTACTGCATACTGTATCCTTGCTATTATGACAGGTCATACTTTTTCTGGGAAGCCATTTTAGAGCTGGAACAAATGAAAGCGTTTTACCTCTATGAGGTTTTTTGTCTCAAATATTTTAAGAATTCCATTTACGCTTTGTTTTGTTGTTGTTGTTGGTTTTTTCCTAATACTGAGAACAAAAAACATTCTCATTTAACTATGAGAATCTAGGAGCTAGGGGGCATTCTTGGGCTAGATCTGGAGCCCCAGTACTTCAAGCCATTCCCTGGCAGCAAGGTAACTTGTATGAGCTTCAAGTACTCACCAAGTGTATTGTTTCTAGGGCATCAATTCAGTTCTATCGTCACACTTAAATTGTAGTTACAAACTACTACCCGGATTTTATGTATGTGAGCTTTTAATTTATGCTGAATGCTTGACTCCATTTCACCAGCTTGTTTTTCAGGAAAAGAGACACTCCTTTTGCAACACTCCTCCTCACTCATCCACAAAGTAATTTGCAGATATCCATGAGCATGGAGGAGCAGGGAAATTAAAACCATGGAGCATGGAAATTAAAATCAATTAATTGAAAAATAACTGAAAAGTCATTAAAGTGATCTCCAGAACCTTAGAAATAAAAGGTAATTAAAAAATGAAAGTATGACATTTGCAATTAAATATAAGTTTACATTTGTTATTCCATGAAGCTTTCAGATTAATTATTATGCCCAATTTTTAGAGAAGTGTACTGATGAAAAAAAGAAGAGGAAATAAATATTGTTTTCCTCTTAGAAAATATACCTGTCATGACTACAAAAACAAGAGTTTATTTTAAAACCTCAGTTCTCATAAATTAGCTGAAATGCTCCATCTTTTCTCCACCTGCTTCTTCTTCAATGCCTCTGCACAAGAACATGATGATCATTCTGGCTATGAACATTAAAAAGGTAAATTGAATTATACCTGTTCTGCAGAAGCATTAATATATGCTCTTTGGTCTCTTCCACATACAGTCAGCTGCTTTCCATGGTCCTAACCTAAAAATCACCTTTTGCTCATAGCAGTGATTATTACAGGTAAAGTTGCATAAAGAATTATTTTCATGCCTTTTCTCACTTATCTGTTCTCCCCAAATAAATGAATTAATTACCTCTCAGACAGTTCTGTAGGCTCTTAGCTTTTGGTGAAGAAATATTTATCTATTTTTCACTCAAATACATGCAGAAAAAGGTATAGTTTTCTTGAATCAAGAAACTAATGTGTATAGAACTAGTTCTGGCTGTAGCATTTGAGCAGCTGAATCCAAATTTAATATTTTCAGAAATGTCTCAGAGCCTTAGGAGCACAAGTTGTGCTGATTTTGGCGGGTATTTTTCTGCTATAAAGTACTTCACAGTTCCTGTAGACAAGCACTGCTTAGTACTTAGAAGTATACTTTGCAGCTCCACATTAAACTAAGCACACTGTTCACCTACTTTGAAATAATTCACTTTGAAATCTCAAAGCCCTCGAATAGCTTGGTAAAATGCAGTGTCTCTCCACCCTCTGAAGAAATCAAGAGCCATTCAAAGGACTTTCCCACAAAGTTTCCAAACTTGGAGTTAGGTTACTCTAGTGCTTCGACATTAATACAAATTAAGCAGTGATTCACAGTTTTATGATTTCAGTGCGACGTGCACACTGAGGTGTGAGCCCAAAGCAGGTACTTGCTGCTTTCCCTGCAATGGTCAGTGGTAGTGAAAGTGCTCCTTGAGTACTCCTGGGCTTGGCTCTATGAAAAGGCAGATCACACAAACTTTGTTCAGTGGCTGATGTATAGAAATGGACTTTGGGTATTCAGCTCTGGTGCTTAATCAAAGCTAATTAAAGACCATTTTTAGATGTGAGAGTCTTAGTTTATGTAAGTTCCCTCAAAAACTCCTTTTACATAATAGTTTGTGTGAGTTACAAAATGAACAGGATTATCCCACTGACCTCCACAAAAACCAGTGACGTTAGAGGAGTTGTTGTAGGACAGCAGTTGGGCAATTATACTATTTAGCATCTCCCCACTCCAAGGCTGTGTAGCAGACAACTTCTATACAATATTAACAGTGCTGCTTCCACAATCCTGAAAAGTGTTTTAGGCTTATAATAAAGGCTATTTTTAAGCACAGTAATGCTAAAAGTGATTACACCACAATGTGAATAATTCTTTAACCTACCATAAAAACCTAGGACTAATTTCAAAACCTTAACTGAAGAGCTAGAAAAGGAGCAGAATAACGTACACAAATCTTTTAAGGCTAATTTCCCAGCACAAGCCTATGTTAAATATGGTATATCAGCACTACTTGCTTGTACATTTGATTTCAAGTCTCTGTCTGATACTGAATTTGAAGTCTATTGGAACATGCAGCTCCTAAACAACACCCAGAAGTAACCAACCTTGTATTCTGAGCATGCACAGACTGAAACTAAAGACATCACCTCTGAAGATGATGGGAAAAACAAGTTTGAAGCCAATCTTCTGAGTGTCAGCCTTGTTGAAAGTAAAGAATCTCCAGCCAAGAGATAGGGGACTCTACACATACCAAGCAGTAATGGAACATTGTAGAATTTTGCTAACCTCCATTTATGAACTCTTCTTCCCAATATACAGCCTAAACATGGGTTACTTACACAAGAGAAAATAACCCACAGTCATCTGGCATCCAATGAATGAAAATTAAATTCACCATAATCTTAAATCCTCAGATCTGCAACAGTAGCCATGGATACTGAAATCCTGTGCTTATCCACAGGCTGAGACCCCATATGACCATGAATAATTCCCAAGTTTCCCTAAAGTCCTATACATTGCTCCTGTTTTGGCACAAAGGTGTCCTCTAATCACAGATTTAGAGCAGGTGAAAGTCCTATGGCTGCTAGAAATCCTGGAAGTAGCAAAGTGGTCAACAAATCATGTATTTCACATATCAGTTCACTAAAGTGACCTCATTTCTTGAAATAGCAAAAGTTTACATCTTGGAAATGAAATCCTATATTCCTTGCCACACTTATGCCATAATCAGCAAACAATGATGGCAAATATGTGACTTTTGGCTTAAAGCTTGCAGAGGTGTCCTGATCTCGGCCAATGTCTTTCCTGGTTCGTAATATTCTATTTTAACAAGGTGCTCTGAAGCAAAAAGGGCTTCTAAAAAAAAAGGTGTGAACATTTGTTATTTGAGATATTTATTTTTTTTAAAACATTCTTATAACAAGTGTGTATTTTGACCTCCTTTCCAATCTGTGGATCTGATTTTTCACAAGGAAACCTTTTCACTTTTGGTCCCTAGTTCCTGAATTTACGCTCTGCTTGTAGCTAGAAGGCAGACTTTGACCAGATTTTAAGAAGGTGTGCAAAAAGTTACCTGCACTGAAACCCAGTTTTGAAACTGGACTACTTTCAGTTTCTGCCTCTTCTGAGACATCAGATTCTGTTTGTCATCTGCATTACAATTGTGGCAACTTGTTTATCTGTCACAGTCACAGATGTGGTAGTTTATTGTGGGTAACTGCTTTGCGTTAAAGTCATGTATGTCCTAAGTAACAGAGTGGTGTTTTATTGTCAACAAGATTGTGTTTGCATTGAATTTTCTCCTTATGTGAAGGAGGAAGAGGAGTGGAATAAACCAAGTCACCTCATCCAGTGTCTTAATTCACTTTAAAAAAAGGAGACCCTATTAAGAACTTTTTGAAGCAAATGTTTTTATCCATATTGCCATAGTGGAATAAAAAAGTAGGAGATCTTTAGTTACATCTGACTTTTCAAAAGATCAGTTACATTACAAATTGACTTAGTTTAGGAATATCTGTGTTAATACAGATGTGATTTACAAGTATGGGTTCACTGGTTTGGGGTTAGATACCTAGGAAACCTTTTACAGTTTGCACCCAAAAGGAACACTGTATGGCCTCAACAGGCTTCCCTTTGTTAGGGACTGACTAACTGTACTCCACTGGAGAAGGGGATACAGGAACAACTAACTAGACAGAGAAAGGGCAGACTAAAACCTAAATTGTATTTATGCATTAATGTTATCTCCTTGAATGCAATGCTTTCCTCTCTTCTCTGCCTCAGCTTCCTCTGTGGAATGAGAGGCAGAAATGACAGCTATGCAAATACTTTGAACTTCATGAATGGAGAGGCATCAGATTAAAAAAAAGAAAGACAGCAAAACCCCAGCAATTACTAGGACACTCACGAGAGCATTCTGCTGCAAAGAGTGTTTGAAGGAACAGGGACACCAGGTAACAGCAGCACCTCATCACCTCTTCATTCTTGCCTAGTGAATTACAGGACACATTTTAAAACAGAGATAGGCACTCCGATAATCAGATTCCTTGAAAACATCTTCAAATTGCAGACCCCACATGAATACTTTTCTTCATTTAGCTGAGAAAGAAACACCATCATAATACTGAAAGAAAGCAGCAATTAATGAAAACATGCAAAATGATACCCAGATCAAAAAGTCTCTGGTAGGTTTAAGACCTTACCAGGGCTAAACTGGATACTTTTGAGTGACAGCCATTATGAATAAAGACTGGAGGGTGAATACTCCCAGATTCTTGTCACGCTCCCAGTGCTTTATATCCATCTCAACTTTTTTTTTTCATACTTTCAAGCAGTTCAAAAACATTTATTTGGCATTTCTTATTGTGCCAGCTGCTTATTCCTTGTGGTGTCTAATAGGATTAGGGGGATGCAGAAGGTGGGGATGCACTGGCCCTGTAATACCTTGGGAGATTAAATGTTTTCTTTGTAACATTTTAAAGTATTACTTCATTTTGCACCAATTTATAATGGAATGATTTCTCCCCTCCTTCCCTACCTCCTCTGTTGTTTGAAGAGCGGTGTGTCACCTTGAAAAACAGCATGTGGGATCAAGATGAGAGGCAGAAGAGAAAAGCTTTCAGAAGCAGATCTGTAGTCCTGTGGGAATCAAAAGTGTAAATCTGAAAAGCACAGGATTAACTGTAATCTGAGATTTCAATGTGAGAAGTAATGAAACTGCATGCTCTTCTACATTCTTGTTAAAAGTAAAAGTATTTTTCTCCTTAGAAAGACAGTGGCAAAAAATATCAGGTAAGATTTATCATTGCATCCCAGAAGCAATTAAAAAGGAACCTGATACATTTGCAAGAACTCTGCAGTTTCTGCAGCTATTTCCCTTTATTCTAAGAATAAATAATTTCTAACAAGTTGAATAGTGAGATATTAAGAAACCCCACTGACCTGTAGTATACCAGCACTGGAGCCCATAGATCCATCTACATAACCTCCTATGGAATTTAAGATATATTGCCTAGCAATCTTGTTACAGCCTTGTTGATATTCCTATGTCTGAATGCAATCTGAACAATAACAGACAGAAGATATTATTCTGGGTAAGGACATACTGCTGTAATGGATACCTCTGAAAACCTTCATCCCCTCCCTGAACAGAGCATTTGGAGAGGAAGAAGGATCAGGGAGATCCTTCTCTACTTAAAGAGAATATTTAAATATTTAAAGAGACATAGAGGCAAGGGAGGCTATGCTTCACAGGACACATTGCTTACTTTAATTTTGTCTCAGCTGCTCTCAGATACAAAGCAGAGTACATCCACTCAGGAAAGTGGCCAGGCTGCAGTTGGCTTTCACCCTGGCTAGCAACTTATATAGGCCTGACCTGTGCAGGAGTCACACTTAATTGCCATACTTAACTACTCACACATGACACAAGTCAGTGCTATCAGGAAGCAGCATTATTCCCATGCTGCAGACACATGCCAAGAGCTCTTAAAGAAATGAAACTAAATCACAAGGGCTTCCTCAGAGGAGTTCCAGATCCAGGCTGTGGTCAAGAAAACTTAACTCTTTACTCTCTAAGTCACTGAATCTGGTAACACACACATGGATTATTGTAAGACAGAAAAAGCAGCTTTAAGTTATATGAGTTGATTTGCATTTTAGCTTCAAATTTATCCTTAGACTTTTCTGAATCCCGTTCCTTTCACCCTTTCTTTCCTACCCTGTTCTCTATCCAATTTTGCCTTTCCTTCCAAACCCACATTCTGCTGGATTTTAACTGCTAGCTTTCCCTGTAATAATTTTGATCTACATGTAGGGAAAGTTAATGGTCAAAACCAGCAACTAGCAATATGTCAAAGCTACTAGAATGAGCTGAATTGTTCAAGCTGACACTTAGGTAAGAAACCTGCCTTTTACCTATTTACTTCTTCCACAGCAGATAGATCAATTTGCTATTGGTAGGAAGATGCTCAGCATAATTTTGAGGTGGAGATTCTCATCCATCCTCCTTCACTAATCTTCATGAGCATTTGGCTCGAAAGAGTCATTACATCCCGAATCCATCTTGCTCAGCCTCTCTATTATGCCATTTTATTAACATCTGTGATGTGACTGAAGCATTCAGGGTTTCATTTGTAACCTGAACAAAACCCAGATACAGACATTGCTGATAAATGAAGCTCCAGGTTCTACGTGAAACATTATTACACAATACATCAGTTTTATGTCAGAATTACTGATGTTTTCATGGCCTCTCTATTCAGAGTAATGGGCCTGTACTCACAGGGGCTTCATAATTTGAATAGCAAGCATCTTTTAGATTGACAAAGTCATTTATAAAACCTGCATCATGACTCAAGGCTGGCTATGTAAATCGGAAGTTTTTCTGGAAGAGAGAATTGCTGTTGCTTTCTGTTGATGAACGTGGTGTGCAAGTTCTCTGGAGAAACTCCTAACCCCTAATAGTATCCTGAAAATAATATTATGCTAATGAAGGCCATTTTTCACTTGTAATCCTACCCGATTAAATTTGAGCAATGGCTTTTTGCATATGGATATATGTAGCTGGATTTCCTGAGCAATTCCTTTCTCTGTGTCATAATCGGTGTAAAATCCCACAAACTCTGAGGCACAGCACCTGCAACAGCTGTTCCGAGTCATGACAAAATGCATGGTCCCTACTTACAAAAGGTTGAGATAAAGCAGAGTCTTTAACAAAGTGTTTCTGAACCCTTTTGGTAGACCTGAGTTGACCTGGAAGACTCTTCATTAAGCTAAAGAAAACAAGTCAAAGTAAACAAGTCGCAGCTGCTTTTCTTTTTTTCTCTTTTTTTCTAAATTATGGTTTTAAATGTCTCTTACATGTACCTCCCAGGTATAAATTAAGGAAAATTTGACTTAATGCACAGAGGTGGCCAGTTGCCAGCAATACTAGATTTGATTAATTAGCTCAAACTCTCTATTGCTCCAGTTCTTGCCACAGATCTCTTCTTTTCTTCTGAGTTTGTCACATTTCCTGTCCCATTGTTTTGGCAAAATCCTCATAATATGAACAAAGAGACGCCCCAGTAATGTCAAGGTGAGATATCGTGCTGTGTTCTCACTTGCTGTCCTCATTACCTAAATGCAAAGGAACTATGCTACATAATTAAACTTATCTCTTGAAACTTCAGTGTGACAAAACTTTTCAGTGTTACTCCAACCTGGAAAACATGGAACCTGAAAAAGTTTCAGCAGCTTATCATTATAAACCACACAGCTATAAGTTGTTTGATAGGTTGCGTCAAGTTTCTCTATGACTCAACTTTTTCTTGTTAATCCTGTTATTCTGATGTTCCACAAATACATGAAACAGTATTTTAAGATAACTCTAGGAAAATGGTTGAGAAGTTCTGATTCCACCTCAAATCCTAAAATATCCAAATTGGAATGTTTTCTATTGATTGCTGGTAGTGAAAATCAGGGAACAAATTCCCTTTTGGCATGAGGCCAAGCAGAATGATTCTGAATCACCTTTTCCTTCCTATCACTGAAGCAATGAGGGTATTACTGGCAACTACAAAACTCAACTCACTTCCCTCTGAGCCTGTTGCAATCTCGGGTTTATTAATGGGAGGCAGGAACTTTCCATAATTTAAGCTTTTACTGTGTTCCCATTAAATACTATGTTTTGATATCCTTTTATGTTCAAAAGGAAGAAAGATGAGCTTTTAAAATGCTTAGAACTGTTTCATTATCAGAAGATATTATCTAAGAAAAGCAGCTATAAGATTTAAATAACTTCAAGTGGCCATTTAGAGATCTGCAAAGAATTCAGTCTTTTCATATTACTTAACTATTGTAGGACTGACTCAATAGCCATGAGAGACTAGAATATGTATTTCTAAATCAATGAGAAAGTTATTAGGAAAAATCTAGTGGGTTGATGGATATAACCTACCTACACTTTCTTCATTTTAGTGTTTCACGTTGAGCTAATTAGCACTTTTTAATGCTAGACTATTTCACATCATTTGCATTCTAAGTGCTGGAGAAGGAACATGAACTTAGACCAACAGGTTTGGTCATGAGCATATCTGACCTTTAGGAAATGTTTCAACATGAGAGGAATTAAGAGGTACCATTTATAGGCTGTAGCTATGCTGCTGAAGAAGGCAAAGGTAAGTAAAAGATAATTCAGCTTAATGCTTTTCCAAAAGATGATCACTTGAAAATAGCTTAATAGATATGGTCTATGATCTGCCTGGGCCCCAAACATTTGTTTAGTATCAGGACAGAAGAGAAAGGATTTATATGTTATTAATTAATTTTTAGTTCACCTACTGTGTCTGACACTTTGCAACCACAGGTAAATATGGTCCCTCCTCCAGGATCCTTTGTGCCCTCAAAGAAAAGAGCTTTCTGGGCAGAAAAAGCAATAAATTGTAACAGTGGCAAGATTTTACATACATATTATAGTAATAATGCATGTAAACTGCTGAGTTACTCTGGGAACCTGACAGTGAGAACTGGAACGTGAAGCAGTGCATACACGTGTACATGTATATGCATATATACATACATTCATGTAAGTATGTAAATGTATATTAGTCCAAAACACTAAGTATAAAATAGTCACATGGGTAGATTGAGCAATATTTAGAATATATAAAAAGTTTGTCCTTTATTTCATGTTTTTGCAGTCATGTTTGGCAAGCAATGTAATACTGATAGTTACTTATGTATACATCTAGTTTTTGAAACAGCATTAGTTCTTTCTGGCATTCCAGGAATTTGAACATCCTTGCCTAAAACATACACGTAGTAACTTCATTACAAGAAAATCCAAGTCTTTTAATATATACTTTTACCACTGCAACTATAAAATAATGCATTAAATTACCTCATGTTTCCATCATGTTCTTTTCAGCTTCAAAGAAAATCACCTGCTAAATCACATTTACAGCCACAAAGAGATTCCTTATATATGGATGTGAATATTAAAAGACTGAGTACCAAGAGTGAAAGATGAATGACCTTGAACTAAAAAAATAATTATGTTCTCCTATTCTTCCTGTACCTTGTCAGAAAAGTTACAGACATAGTGCATTTTACGTTAAAAACCCTGCTGATTTAGCACTGCATGCAAGTTGCACAAGTTGCACTTGCTTATTTCTTGGGAGCCTTAAAATTTGATTTTGTGTAGCAACTTGCAAGCTAGTCTCAGAGCCAAGAGGATACTTCAGTTTCCTGGAATAAAGGTAATCCTGAGTCTTATGGATGTAAAGGGACTAATTTTATTTCAAATGTTGATGCCCTTAAAAGTATTTTGTAGATTTCAGGGTGCTTTTTGCTGTTTGTTCTGGAAGAACAAGTTGCCTTTCCCTTTAGATGCTTTCCTGTTAATTACCTTAAACAAGCCACCAATCGTTTTTCCTTTCAATCAAAATAATGAAATCCCAAGCTGAACACCTCAAGCAAATATTGTTTGCATGCTACACTGATCACCCAGCTGATCCAGTGGGCTCTTCTCACAACAGCATATTTTTTTAGATGTATCATTCAGGTCAAGTACACTCTTGATAAGCTTTCAGTATGGCTTCATTCATTAACACTCTTGATTAGATGCTATTTTTTTTTCATTTGATTTCAAACAGTGTTTAGTACCTCTGCAAAGGTATTAGTGCTCTTAGAGATGGCTAAAAACCCAAGAAAAATACTCAGTGATTATGGACCAACTTCATACCTCCTCTCAGACTGTGTGGTATTTAGTTACCAGCTGGGATTAAAGCACAACACCATTAATATGCAGGAGTCACTGAACACCACAAATCACTGCTTTTTCTGTCCCCTTCTGCTAAAATAACGTCACTACTCACTAGCACCAGAAATAACTACCAGCTCCCATAATTCGTTAGTTTTACATTAACCAGCATCTGTGAAAGTAGTCAGGAATTTGTATACTTACCTGAACTCAGTGGAGCTACCCTGTATAGTCCACGCCACAGATAGCACTCCACACTATTTTCTTCCAGGCAGGTTTGCTCTTGGATGCCACAGAGCAATGTCTTCACCAAGAATCAAGACATCTTAGACACACTGCACATGAAAACAGTTAAAAGACCAAGAGACAGATGGATCTGTTTAATTTCTATCCGTACAATGAACCGGGAGTTATGTCTCCCTTGTGTGTAAAGATTTGAAGTTAACAGGTAAAACAACCTTGTGCTGCTAGCATGAATACCACACCGAACAGAAAGCTCTGCATGAAATGCTTTTTACTACACTCTGTTGTGTGTGTGGTAAAAGACTGGAAGAGGTTGCCCAGAAAGGTAGTGGATGTCTTATTCCTGTAAGTGTCCAAGATCAGGTGGGATAGGGCTCTGAACAACCTGGTCTAGTTGAAGATGTCCCTGTTTATTGCAGGGGAGTTGGACTATACAGCATTTAAAGGTTCCTTCCAACTTAAATTAGTCTATGATTCTATGATTTAGGACAGGAAGACTTTCAGAGAACTCACAAAAAATTAAGTAAATGAAAGGAAAATGTTTGGGTTTTTTTCAGAAAGAGGAAAAACATTAATATGTTTTAAAATATACCCAAAAACATTAATAACTTTTAGTCCACGGTATACAAAAACTTTGAAATAGTTATTTTGCACCAAAGTTTTAAATGTAGACAAGAGTATTGAAACAGGAATTTTTTCAACTTGAAGACAGATGATCATCAAAGCCAAGTCTTTCTCACAGTCATTTTCAGCACAGTGGCGTCCTCCAATTTGCAGTGGTTTTGCTGGAAGTGAGAAAAAAAGAAACCCCAAACCCACATACATACCTGTCTGGCTTGTAAGCTAATTTCTGGTTTTAAGGTACTTTTGTAAGCCAGTTGTGTGTTGAAGTATCTTACAAAAGCTATTACTATTCAAAAAAATATGGATACGTACATACTGAGAAGTCATCCAGGTTTTCAATTCTTCTTTGGACAGCCTTGCACGAGTAGTAGGAATAAAAGGAGACACTGGAGGAAATGGTTTGCTTTACTTGATTAAATTTCCAGTTATAAGACAGCTATTTCTTGCAAAGCAGAAAGGGAACAAATGAGGTAAACCAGATGTTTCCTTCAGTCAGAGAATTTCCAAACTTTGTCACTGCTTAGGTAACGGATTTGCACAATATCCAGTATTTACCTAGTTTTGTAGTATTCATGGATTTGTATGCATCCCCCACCCGTCCCTTTTGCATGGATCTGTAGCCTTCAGACAAACTCTAGGAGTAAACCCAAGCTTTCTCCAAGTGCAACTCTGTTTCAAGTTCACTTGACAGTAAAAGCAAGTTTGTTCTTTGTGCTCTCTCTTACAATAGCACAGTAACAAAGCAAGTGCTAGAGCCAAGAAGAGCGGAGCTGGAACTGTAGAGACAAGAATATACAGAACTGTTTTAGGAATAGTTAGGTCCTGGGTTGCCAGCACTGACCAACTGATATCACAATGGCTGACTCAAATTATACTGCCTGCCCTTATATATATAGTATTTCAAAGGATCACATCCCACCTTTCCTAGATTCAAAATAGCTCACTGAAGGAGACATCTGTTTGCCCTGCTCAAGCCATTTGGGCAAAAGGTCTCCTGTCAGCAGACCTCCTGGAGCCTACTCTCTTTGCCACAAGCCAGTTTGTTTCTTCATTACAAATTGTCATTCAAAATGAAAGTGTGAGTGAAGGATTCACAATGCTCTATGAATCCCAGGTCACTCTCGAGGAGAAAAGACAACGCAGAAAGAACTGTGTCTTGCAGAATATACCACCTAAGGAGTCTTTCTGCTGTGCCTTTTGCAACCTGACATGTCTATCTCATATTGGCCTCATTAGCCACCAGCGTGCTTGTGACAAAAGTGGATAGACCCTTCCTAAATCTTCATTTGTGAAGCCCAGCCATGGTGATGATGAATCCCAGTAGTGAAGGACTTTTAAACTAGGTCCCTTTTTTAGCCTAGAATTGCCATGGTAACCCTTCTCTGTATGGATGTTGCTATTTCCTCTAGCAGTTATTTTATGAACCCACCAAGAAACTCCCTAAAGCTTTTGTGCAGGTGCTGGTCAATGAGTTTGATCTGGCTTTACTTGGAGCTCTTAGAGTCATTCTCTTCCTGACCCTCAGAAGGGAGCTGATTTCTTACTGTCTTCTCTGACCTAAATTACTCTTAGGATTTAAAAGGAGAAAGATTAAGATCCAGGACATTGGCTGAAAGATATTAATATGGGGCCTTGAACCATGCTGCCAAGAACCCTCAGGAAGAAATTAATTTTCCAGGACATCACATCTTCGGCCACACGCTACTTTCCCTATCAAAAGGATGGCTCAGCTACTACTGCAAGGAATCTGCAGAGTATGGTTATCTAGCCTTTAATTTGTGAAGAAAACTTGAAAACAGGCTTCAGCCTCACTTATTTCTCGCAGAGCTGAAAGAGGGATTAGGAGTAGGGGACTGACTAAAGATTTGAAGAGGGTATGGTAAATTTTTTTTGCCTTCAATTACAAAGGTTCAGATGGGCTTGTCAGCCAGTCAGGCAGCTGACAGGAGGAAGTTAAATTATTCACTGTGCAGCAGTGCTGCTAACATGGGTTGCATATCAGGAAAGGTCAGTGACCTTTTCTCATTCACCTTTGGCATCCATCTTCTAAACCATAATCTAAGTCCTCTAAATTGCTTGGCCGTGTTCAACAATCCCTTTGCGATTTGTGAGACACTGTTCTTGCCCACTGAGAGTCCCAGGGCACATTACTTAATGCCCCAATAAAAGCATTTGCCATTAGGGTGATCTTGGGCTTGTTGGGAAATATTATCATGCAGGGTGGGCAGCATTTTGAACGGTGAGGAGGTAGCAGACACCACTCGACTGAAGCCCTCAGCAAGTCACTTAACATCTCAACAGGTGCTAACCAGCTACCATACATGCTAACTGCAGGTAAGGGATGGAAATGTTCCAGTCCCTGGAGATCTGGCTTGAATCTGCTTAAAGAACCAACAGACTTCCCTTCTCTTCCTCCCCTCACCTTCCTTTCCTTATGAATTCACTGCACTTCTCTTTCCTTACATGTCTCCACATCTCATTTCAGTGGTGATACAAACCCTTCCTGCCATTTACTTTTGGGAGTTCTTTTTTATAACTGTCCCCTTTCATTCAGGTATCTTCAGTTTTATTAATCGTTTGGCTATATTTTGTTGCCCTAATTACTGGTCCCTGCCACATGTTTTTCCACTTCCCTTACATCTCTATATTATTTTTGTTTCAAAACCTCCTGTCTCTTCAGTCCTTGTTCCATTTTTGTTCTCATTTTCCCCTGTAGACCCACTCCAAGTAATAAAAGTTGTTTTGATAATAAACTCAGAAGAATATGTTCCACTGTAAAGAAACATTAGTCTAACTAGTCATAGTTACAATACACTTTGTCCTTTGAAAAAGTCCAGAAGTTTCAAAAAGCTTTGACCCCAAAGTCAATCATTTAAAATGAGATTCTGAAAAGTAAGTAGTGTTTATCCACAACTCTTTGAGTTAGAAATATATGGTGACATGCTGCTGAAACAGGGGAGTCAAGGAAAGTATTCAAGAAATACTTGCTCAAGCTTTTCCAAAATGAAACATCAAAACAATTTTTAATGAAAATTTTAGATCTTATTTAAAGTGACCTTTTCATGGAAAACTCATTCAGTAAATGTTACCAAGTCCAATCGTGAGCTTTCTGTGCAAGCTACTCAAACATAGAAAGGTGCATATTGCCTTTCATATAGTCATTGGGTAAATATAAAATGGGCTAATATAAAATTTGACACCACAAAAGAATGACATTATCATGGATATACACATCTATAAAGGTCATTAGCTCTAGACATGAGACGAAGATGGCTCTGCTCTGGCCCTGCCAGCCAGAAAATGAGCTATTGCTGCCTCTGTGCTCCATCAAAGGCTGTGGAGGACCTGCAAAAGAGAGAAAACTGGCTGCAGGGCACCAATGACTCATCTCAGGCAGAGCCCCATTTCATCCCCTGCAGTACCTGTGTTGCCAGCCTGCCCTGGACATGGGCTCTGACTGGGGCTGTTGGAGTTCAAGCCCCTGTGGAAGGTCAAACTGTCCCCCACAGGGGCCACACAAGGCAGAGATCAAGGCTGTGTTCCCACAGCGGCACAGAAAGTAGTTGGATGCTCAGTGGGTTTTACAGGTTAAATAAGGCACGAGGGTTCATGCAAAACAACAGGGACCTGCCTCCCCCTCGCTGCTGGTGATCGGCTGTTAGCTTAGATGCAGAGATGAAATCTCTGCATCACCTGCCAGGGCCCCCCACCGCACCCCCTCCCACCTCTGTGCCTGCACAGGCAGTGCAGGGATCCAACTAAAGCTTCAGTCTTCTACAAATTTTGTGTGTGGCAGCAACCAGGAATACTTTGAGACAGTGTTCATTTTATCTAGATGGCTTTTTTTGACCTCGGATATAAAGGAAAACGTCCATAAAAGTAGTAGAATTGCTACTAACAAACAAGCAACATCAAACCCAAGACAACACAAAGTGTCACTACCATACTTGTTCCCAAAACTTCCCCAGGCTAGATTATAAAACAAGAAAAGTAATAATTCCCAGAGAAAACTCCAGCTTCAAGAAAAAAATTTTAAGCCTTGGGATGCACTGGCATGGAGCAAATGACAAATACACAGCTAGAACGCTTTTGTATCTCTATTTAGCTTTACTTCGTTAGAGTGTTACCTATTCCAGGTAAAATCTTTCCTTGCAGTTCAAGACCAAACCCTCAAATTCTACTAGAAGAAAAGTGTCATGAGGTAGATTGTTTCACACTGCTGTGCCTAAAACATAATCTTTGCTGCAAGATCTGCTTGAACTTCAAACCTGAAGAAAGAGATACAAAGTTCAAACAAAGATGAAAAGCCCCCAAACAAATGTGCCTTTTTTTTTAACCTACCCACATATTTTTAGGATAATGAAACAGTTTTAAAAATTAAAGTATATCATTAATTCTTTCCAGTCAGTATGCAAAGACACAGTAGCTGCACTCCTCATTGTAAGAAACGATACGGATCACAAAATCTTCTATCTAATCTGGAAATCAGTTTCTAGTCCTAAATATATTTTGTTGTGAAATATTAAACTCTTCTAGCTATGGAAGCTCTCACCAATCCTCCATCTGATATTCTTTACTGGGCAAATCAGTTACTACAACCAAATTATTTAGTATAGAAAAAAGAAGCAACAAAGTCTTCTTTCAGTTCACTTGCTGAGTGAACTGGAAGCTGCGATGGAGTCTTACAATGAAATAAGAAAATGGCTTAAATAAAGCATAGAGCAAGCAGATGATGCCTCTGTCTGGAAGGCTTTGGCTGATACTTGCCAGATAACTGTGACAAACTTAGAAACTTTACACAGTTGTATCTCCACACTTCCCCACTCTTCTGTGAAAACCAAGGAATATGATGATAGTCAAAACCAGGTGTAAATAGAAAATTATATAAGCATTTTCCCTTCACCATGAAATAAAAAGAGACAGTGCTTTTGTCAGCTTGATTCATTTTCATACTAGCTGAAGGTATTTATGCCCTAGTCCCTCAGGGGTGCATGACTGCTGAGCACTCTAAAGGAGAGGAGTCTCCATTTTCCCTATGCCCTGATCCTAAAGATCTTGCTGTCTTTCTGCAGCTGCCACCTCTGTACTTTGCTGTTTTCTACTACACATGAGTACCAGGCCAAGGGTTTTGGAGAGGACAATGGAGATTATTTGCACTAGGAAAACTGCAATCAAAACATCTGGATATTGTCCAAACATTTAGAATCTGATGTACCACAAACAGCAGCTTCTGCTGCCTAGTATTGTGTAGGTGAGCTCTGCTCAGGCAGCCTGTGCTCACTCTCCAAGTCTTGCTTTAGGCAGCACTGTTTGTAAACAAGCATCAGCTGGTCTACACTTGTTCAGAAAGTGACCACCAAATGCTATCTGTGACAATGAAAGAAATAATTAGCTATGAAACATCTTGAGTCTGTATCAAAAGTGTCACATTTAAATATGTAAGGCATCAGAAATATCATTTGTTAAAGCTTGTGATGCACAAAAATCTTACATATTTCTTTTTGTTCATGTTAGTTTATGTGTCAGAGCAAGGTAAGGCAGCAGTAGTTTCATTCAAGTCTTACATTCCTCTGGCATCAGGAAGAATATGTTCAGAAGAGTGGAATGTTTCAATGCTTTACTTGTCTCTTTCCCTCCCAAGAAATGAGATGCTACTGTAGTTCCAGATCTGTTTTCTGCAGTTCAGAGATAACAGACATAAGCAAGAATAAAGACTCTTGTCCCTCACTGTAATCACCTGCACTAAACTGAACTCAGCAGATTTTGTAAAACAAGGTTTTTAAGAAGAAAATACCTCTACTAAATCAGCTGATTAATGGAGTAAAAAACCAAGAGAAAACAACCCCAAGCTGGTAGCACTTCACTATCCAAAAATCACTTTTGGCTTTTTTTCCCCGAGCAGAATAACCAGTCTAAGATTCTCTCTCCCTTGTTAATGTTCTGACTGCATTCAATCTGTTCATATCCGTTAGAGTTTACAGAAACTTGGAAACGCAGAACACCCAGAATCTTGAAGTTTGTAGCCACAGCAGTTGCTGGATCTATAGTTTTGGAATTGACTGGCTGATGGCTGGCAAGGGGTGGCCCAAGACATGAGTTGTACCCTAGACTCCAGCGCATAAGCTGTGTGCTTGACAGATGTACTGCTACAGTAGGAAAATACGCTGTGAAATATACTCTATAAAGCGGAGGTGGGCAGGGAAGAAAGAGCAAAGACAGAACAGAGAACAGTTAGGTGCTGCCACAAAGCCTCACAAACTTAGGCTTCACATAGAAATTGAACATCATCATATATAAACTTGTTTTTCCATTAGTGGCCTCTGGAACATCTCAGCACTAAGTGGTGCTGGTGTACAACAAAAGAGGCAGCCTTGTGCTTCTCTAAAATAGAAAGCAAGTCCATGCTCTTTCATACATCAGGCAGTAACAGGATAGAAACATTGCAGCGTATGAGACACAGATATCTCTGCAGGTCTGATAATTCCTGTAGGAGCTCACCTGAATTAAGCAAATTTAAATTAACCAAGGATTCTGAATGATGCAACTTCATGCCCAATCTGACACTGAACAAGAGGGCCTGGTGATGGAGCACTAGTCAGCAATGAGGACACAAGATTGAAATATAGAGACAGTCCTCCATAGGAGAGAGGGGGCAGTTCAGGCTGACAGAGATCCAGAGAGGCAAAAAACTACACTTTCATTTTAAGATGATTCCAAATTTCTAAGGTGAACGCAGCATGGTCTGCCCAGGAGCTGACAGCAAAAAGACCCTCATGACCCACTCCCACGCACAACAAACTATGGTAGTATCATCCCTGAAGTTTGCAGAGTGTTCCAACCATGGAACACATAAAGCTGTCAGGTAAGGTTGTCACAAATCATTCAGTTTTCAGGCAGAAGGCTGAGGGGAACTGGCACTGGAAAGAGACCATGACAGTCTGTGGAAGCTCAACATGCTTTTCTAACCTGATACTGAAAGCAACTGCCATGACAATAAGGATTAGGCAGGCAGCTGATATATTTGGCAGGCATATCTATGCATATCAAGGGTGCTAAATGGGCCCCTTCTTTGGTGGGATTGCTGATGGACAGAACAGATCATGTAAAAGCACATCATCTTCTCTATCAGCACCATTAGCAAGGGGAGTCAATAGTTAAAATATCTTGCTACAGGTAAACAAAATCCAGATTAAAGCCTGCACTGAGAAAGTAAGCAACAACTTGATTAAAGAGAAGGAAAAGAAAAGGCTTTGCATACACATGGTTTATTTTCTTCTGCATCAGTAGATGGTGCTCTTCATATTCTCTCACAGGTTACTTCCAAGACACAGTGCTTTCATGCCCAGGGGGTGGAAATCTCTAAGTGCTTTTTCCACACACTCGTCTTCATCTCCTTAAATTACCAGACCTTCTTCCCTCTAAAGTGGCTGGACAATAATCATATTAACACTCAATGGGTTCAGTCAGGAGCTTTAGATTAATCTGTCATGGTAAATAACCAAAGAAGTCAGAAAACATGTAGGATTTCTATGCCTCTCTGGAAAGCTACCACTCAGTAAATCTAATGTGATCCTTCTTTTGCAAGTGCTTCCGAAGGTGTCTCGCCATGCTTCCGTCCATGGTTGTCCTGGCAGGAATGTGCTGAGCAGCAGAGTAACACCATGTCTGACACAGCCCAAAGAAGGTGCTTGTGGGTGCACAGTGTTTAGAGCTGGCATATAAGTTTGACACATTGGAGATGCATCAAAACCAACTTGCACACCTCTGTAACACCACTTACCCCTATTAGGCTGCCACAATCCCAAACACCTTGACCAGTCACATTCAGATAAAATTTCCAATTGCAGAATGAGGGAGGACACATCCTGGGAAAGGCACACAAACACCATTCCCTTTTCTGATCCCCAGAACAGAGGCATCCATGTTCTGTGCAGTAGCAAAACCACCTGTCCTCATCCTCGCAGGCAGCCACAAATGCCCTTGTCCTCTGGAAGTGAAGTGTTTGGGCACTTGTTCCAGTGTATTCACTGTAATCAGGCAGGTGATGGAACATGATGCAGTCTTTAAATAGGCCCAGAGGCATGACAAAACAGAATCAATTTCTGGGATAGCAGGAAGAAAAGAAGTCCAAATATACACACACATAAATCAAAGAAGTTGGCACACTTACATAAAAGTGCTATAAATGATGCAGTACTCTCAGACTTTAAGCCTATAGCCTTTCATAACCAGCATTCATTTTTTCATGGCTTTCTTCTGAGAAGTTGCTCTAAAAACAAGGTGTTGTATGAAATGACCTGAATTTATTAAAAAGGAATTAACCCGTACCACAAAATGCAAACAGCCTACAGCAATAATGGTAAGACCACAAACCACAAAAAAGTGGCACTGACACTGCTGAGATAGCAATACACTGCAGTGCTTGTCCATCAGCTTTCCCACCAGAGGAAAAACAAACAAAAAAAAAAAATCCAAAAATTTCACCCCCACCCACAAAACCCCCAAAACTCCAAGGAGGTATCTGTAACATTTACTGCTGCCTTCTCTGTAGTATTGCCCAGTTGCCCTTTCCAGCAAGGCCCAAGATCCTGATTCAACCTTTGATGAAACAGGTTCATCATTAAACTCAAGTATCCATAACCCGAGGAATTTCCTGAGAGCAAAGGAATTCAAAATGTGCTGATGAAAAGTGTGCACAGAGACTTTGGAACTTGCTGCCTCAGTCTGCATTTTCACAATTCCTTTCTGAGCGAGAACATTCACCTCGAGAAAGCGCTGAATATGGCATGAAGATAAATATGGCTTTGGCATTCAGTGCACTCTGTTTTTTCATTTGTTATTCTAATGAAGCAACACAAACCCTATTACTTTTCTCCCGACAGAAGCCATGTATCTGATAGCCCAGAAAATCCTTTTCTGTACCTTAAACACCTATCTCAGAAATGCTACCCTGCTGTGGTAAACCGAGTTACGTATCCTGACCTGATATTTACTGTACATATATATTGGTTTGTTTTCACTGCATGCTCTGCTTTCTGAAGATAAGACACACTTTGAACAGAGATGGGAGGAGAAGTTGGAAAACAAAGAGAGTGAGAATTCACCAGCACTGGGAAGGCTCTAGCACCTGCTGAGGGCACTAGATAAACTATATTCTTAAAGGCAGAAAGATGAGTACAGAAGAGAGCTGACCTGAAAGAAAGGATCTTGAAGGATCTGATGTTCTGGCTGCTCAGCTTATCGTCATAAGAAAGTCTTTGCATAGGACAGATGGATGTATTTACCCGGATGTATTTACCCTTTTAAAATCCTCTAATTAAATAGTCGTTAGGGTTAAGATAGCAGAAAAGTCCTTGTGCTTGCCAGGAATTACAGACATTGGATGCAAAGCAACAAAATTATTGATTCTGTTCCAGGATAACAAACATCTTCATCTCTGAGCTACAGCAAGGCATCTGCCAGTTAATCAGCAGCCTTGGTGTCCTGGTGAGGGGAGGGATATGGCTGATCTGTACAAAATAACCCTGAAGTAATATAGGATCTCTCTGACCAGTAAAGAAACCAGTTGGCTCTAATAAGTGCTGATTTCACAGGTGAAATTGCACTATTTAGTCAGCATTTTCTAAGTTTTAGAGATTTGCAGGTCCTCCCCTCCACCTCCTATTAGGAGACATCAGTGAAATGCTGCTAAGGGCTCATGCATCCAGACAAGCCCCTGTTCTTTTTCCTGTTAAGTCTGCCAGGTCTCTCATATGGGATAAGACAACCTTGCCCAATTGTCTCCCATCACATGCTTCACCGTCATCAGGGCTTTCCATTGTGAATCAGTGCAGGAGGGACACTCCAACCCTGCTCTGCAGCTGGGCAGGCAGGTCGTGTCAGGAAAGACAGTGCTCAAAATGTAGCCTGCCCATAGCAAACTACTAAGCGTTCAGCCAAGGGTGAGTCCCTCACCCACCTCAGGATCAGGATGCTCAAAGCATCAGGTGTCACAGTGGAAAAGCAGAGACATAAAAGAATGGTGCTGTAAGTGCTGCTAGCCACACATTAACAAAATTCCTTATAATGGTGCTCTGCTCCCTTCCTTTGCTGCTCCAAACCTAAAATGTTACCATCTAAATCATCACTATGACATCTTTAAAAACACTGGCATCAAAATGAGAAATACAGGTAGTATTTCACAGTTACTTTGTCAGACTCTCTACAGTCACAGGGAAATATTACTGAGTTGATATATAAGTCACGTTATAAAACACAAGCCTGTTAGGTAGGGTAGAAACTTCCCCACTCCAGGAATTGTAGAGGTACTAGTACAATGCCCTTCCTGAGAACCTGGACACATTTATCTTTAAAAGCATTAAATCTCCAGATTTTTCTGGTACTCAAATAGACATGAATTAATGCTCTCAGCAAGTCATTGGAGATCTGGACTTGCAAATACAGTAATGCTCATGGGAAATTCAGAGCCAAGACTCTGTATATATACCATAGATCTGTTTGCACAAAGAGAAAAAAGTTACTTGAACATGTGAAGGAAACTGTGTGTTACTGCCTCTACTGAGGAGAAGCCAACCTGTATTCCTCATTTGATGGCATCCTTCCACCATGGCTTTAAACAATGTCACAGAGCTGCTGCTGTTCTAATTCAGTGTTGGGTGTACGATCGTGCTCTGTATGATGCACAGTGTGTTACTGATTTCACTTTATAAAGTGTTTTGATAAGTTTCAAAGACAGACAGTCCTGTAATAACACCAAGATTTGAAAAGTACTTCAGATTAGATTCATTTCTGAATAGTTTGTCTCTGGATTTCATTGCCTAAGCTGAGAGGGAAAAAAATTAGCATCAAGTCACAGCATTACTACATGAATCACGCATCCAGTAACAGAAAACTCAGTGAGCTACCAAGTGCCTCTGAGTTTTTTTCCTCCTCCCCCCAGCCCAAAAAAAGGCTATCAACACTTTCTTTAAGAGAACCTCCTTAACCTCCAGTTATGGAGAAAGAAACTCTGGGTTTTGATGTCAATATTGCATCTTTGTTCAACAGTGTTATCAATGCAAACTTTTGATATATACTGGAAGTTACTAATGGTTAAAAGAAAAGCAGTCATATACATATGGAGAAAATTCCAGCTTTTCTTAGGATACCACAGTTTTGCTAGTTGCTACAGAGCTGTAGAACAACTCCAGGAAAACTGGTGCAAGGCATATCAAAACCTGTCATCTCTGTGTGGTTCCATGACCCTCTGTGAACTGTCCCACGATGTAAAGTCATGATGTGCATGTCTCAAACACAGTATAAAAGCATTCAATAGGAGAAAGCCACAAACCAAAATGGTCAGCCTTTACCACAATTTTTTCTCCCCAAGTAGCTGCAATACCCAGGTTGTGACTGTTCAGCTAAAATAGATAATTGTTTTCAAAAATGACAGAAAATAATTTACACTCTTCTCTCAATTTTACTATGGCACTCTAACTCCTAAAAAATGTTTCACTTCAAGTATGGGGTAGAGCAATGCTTTATCCAGGCTGCTTGACTCACAGCAAAGAGGAACAGTTTTAAGCATGCATTTAGTTATGTACTGAGAAGAAAATAAAACTTGGTGCACAAAGATCAAAGTAACACTAACGCCATTCTCTTGTTTGTCTCACTTAATCTTCAAGCTTCAAGTGTGCTGGTACTTTTTTTTGTTCCCCCACTGTGGTGTGGGTACAGCATATAATACACCTCCCCATGCCTCTCTACCCCACTATATTACTTAATAATATGCTACCTCTTCGTTAGGGAGTCGTAGGTAAGGTTGGAAAATGGCTTGACTGCCTGCTTCCCCTGTGTTCTACCTGCCTCCTCTGCTTGAAGGAAATGCTGTCAAGTTCCTGAGCTCCACTTAGAAGAACCTTTCTTTTCAGCAGCTGTACAGCATTGCCTAAGGAGTATTCTATGAACTACATAGTTATTGCACACTTTCTCCTAAAATGACAACCAGTTTTAAAGATGGAAATGTCATCTCTTTCTGCACTGCTCATGAAGAGGGTAGCACAGCTGGCTGCTTTGGTGTCGTTCAACTCCCATCTCAGTCACTATGTCTTTGCTCCTCCTGGTCATATCTGACATACAGAACTGAACATACAAGCAAGTGTACATCAGTGCTGATGTAGATGGATGTGCATTTTTTTATTCATCAGGTTACATCAGAGTCTGAACACAACTATCTGAAGAACAACCAAATCACTCAACTGGCTAGCACATCTTTAAATGTTATGTAATTTTTTTCCTTAGATTATAAAAGGACAAAAGTCACTCATGCAAATAGTTCTTCATCACTGGAAAGTGCTACAAATAAAGCACTGACTAAGCAACACAGCAAGAATTTATTTGCACCAATAACAGCAACATAGAGTAACTCTTTCCTAATTATCTGCTATGAAAGTGGGAGCTGCACACACAACAAAAAAAGAAGACAGAAAATACTCCTAAGGAGCATATTTCATAAAAGAGACAAACACCTTTCTTAAGTAGTCACACTCAGGACATGAATAGAAAGGCCATAGTAACCTAGATTAGAAACAAAGCAAAAATCAAAGTTGTGGGGCTGTTCTGCTAGTTTACAAGTTTGAGGTAACCACAATAGAGCTTGCTTAGAGCTGTTCAGTTTTTCAGCAAAGCCATACTTCTGAGAGAACACGGTCCTGTTAACCTGGAAGCTCAGTGAAATGTGACATGATATTTCTCTTGGGAAAACCCTCTTGGAAAAACTTATAGAATCATGGTTTGGAAGGAACCTTAAAGGTCATCTGGTTCCAAACCACTTTACTACCACTGCAGATGCAGAATTTGCACATGACAGAGTAAGGCTGCCCACAACACTTAACGGGGTCCACGACTGCATTTTTCAGTTATTGCACAGAGAGAGAAATTCAGTCTGTGTCCTGCCTCCTTCACACGGACACTTTAATCCAATACTCCGATGCCCCAAGAAAACATCTTAAACATTCATAATACCTACTTTAGCCTCTAAGAAATGCCAAAAGGTACATGTCAATGTAGAAGAGTCACTTCGTAGGCTTTCAACATTTTTGGGACATTTTCCATGCACCTGTGCTCTTACTGTCTGTAAATGCTTACAAGTCTCTGACAGTTTAAACTACAAGAGAACTAGCACACGCTTTGCTGTGCCCAAATGTGCTGCTGAACAGGAAGTAGTAAGAAAACAATGTTTTAACAGCCGTGAATGTGGTACTTTTATCTGCTTACCAGATACTTCTTTAAATAGAGATGCAACCACAACACTGTTAAACTGAAAGGTTCAGTAATTGAGTGAGCTCAAACTCACTACTTCAATGCATCACTGACCACTTTTCAAGGTCATTATTTCACAGTCACTATTTCAAATCTTCCTCTTAGCCTACACGCACACTACTTAGATCTAAGCAGTCATTCAGCTGCACTGCAGAGATAACTTATTGGTAAATACATGCAGTCACAGATTAAGTTGAGGCAGGCTCATACATTTTTATATTTCCTTGGCAGACCTGTGCATGACTTGGCAGACATATGCATGACATGCACTTGACTCCCAGCACTGTGGTTCTCCTACTGCCCTCTGGCAATTGTGTCATGCTAGAGGAACAGTGTCCTTCTGGGATAAAATGCAGAAAAGAATTTAGAAGAGAAAACCATGCAGTTCAAATGCTTTTTACCTGCACTGTCATGGCAAAACGAGGTGGGAGCAGACACATATGCATCAGAGTCTGACTTCTAACAGAACCCCCAAGACGACAGCCTAGATGAGGTCTCCATTGGGTTTTAAAGAGCTCAGAATTTCTGTTGTGCCTGGAAGGATAGGCCAAGGTCTAGTTAAGATCCAATATGAACCATGCTGTGTTAATATAGGCTTCAAAAAAGTGATGGAAGAGGCTTGGGGTTCAAACATAGAGATAGCATTCTGAGTCACAACAAGTCATTAGCTGCAATACCAGTAATTCCGTAGAGCACAGGTTTTGTTTTCCTCAAAGCAAGGATTATTTTCATTCCGAATTGTAACTGGGAACACATCACTCAAAGTATAACTCAGAATCACAGAATATTCTGAAGCAAGTTCAACTCATTGCAACACAGAAGACAAGCTTCTGACATTCTCTTAGCCAAACGCTTAAGCCAGAAATAGGGGATGAAAAAGTTCACTATGAAGACTAAGCTGGTTAAAGGAGACATTGCAAAATGGGAGTCAGATTAATCACTTTAGTAATAAAGATGGTTGAGGAGTCAGGTCTATTAGCTCAGCCTCAGTGCTGTAGCAAGGGACTTGGACTGTTCAGGGTGATTCTCCACAAGGCTCCAGGCCACATACACACGAGTTTGGGTTTTCTACACTAACTCCAGCAGGGCCACATGAAAGGGAGCCATGGCTCCAACACCCACAAAAAACTTTTAAAAGAACAAGCTCATTATTTTAGAGGCGCTATCTTGCTCACAAATTCTTCTTGCACTCTGGTCTAAGTTGATAGAGTTGTAAACTTCCTAGCAAGCACAGAGTTGAGCCTACTGGCTTCACTAGGGTGCCTCACTTGAGGAATAATTGCAGGGTCAGGTCTTTGGCTGACCAGGTGAAAATATGTGCCCACACTCTTTGTATAAGTGTGTCAAGAGGGAATTACAAAAATCCTAAACCCAGGTAAATGGATTATAGCCACTTTAATAGGAAATTCATTTTTCTTGTAGCTATTGAAAGAAAAATCACTACAGATTGCATCTCTCTTGAGATACAGCGTCTATCTGAACAGAAAATAAATTCTATTGAAGTCAATGGAAAAGCCACACTTTATTTCTGCAGGTTTTGGATGAAGTGGCATCTGTTCTGTTTTCTCTCTGCTAGACATGCAGGGACTGCTCTGCTATCTCACAGCATGTAACCCCACCCAAAGCTGCACAAGTGTGCAGTGTTAGCTTTCAATGGAAACTTTTCAGTGCAGAATTACCAAGATAAGAAATTTTGCCTTTACAGTCCTTGATAATATGGTTTTATAGCATTCAGAAAAAAAACCCCTGTGGTTTCCCCACAGGAAACCCATCATACTGCTTGTAATAGGAGCCATAATTTCAAGGGCAGTTAATGAGATAACATTTTACTTAACACTGGTTTAAGCAGTGAATAAAGACAGGACTTTTTCTACAAGGCACAAATGACACTGATTAATTTTTTAATTTTATCATTAAGCACAATATTAATTGTAAGAGTCAAAATAGCTCTCTGCAGCCTTGAAAGGCCTCGCTCTTTCTGGCAGCTATTTTACACCAACCTCTCTCCTGCAGCACTGTTTCTCATTTGTGTTCATTGCACAAGGAGTAGCACCAGGTCTGCACCTGCAATCTAAGTAAAGAGCCACATGCTAAGCTTAAGAGTTCTACTTCTCTGGTTTATTTGTGAGGTTAGAACCAGAACAGACTCCATTTCGGCATAAGCTCTACTCAAAACATGTCTGCTGTAGTTACTTTCTCCAGCAAATCCTGAAGTTTCATTATAAAAATATAATCCCACTTCAAACAAATATAATTTACATCTTCCAGGAATACCTCCACTTTTCAAGACTTTTACTACAAACAGTGTCTTTTTCATTCTTTGCAAGGGGGTTTCCACTGCATCACTTAGCATTGAAAATGATGTAATTTTTCAGAGAAAGGTTGTAATTTGAGCAGTAATAGAGAAAGCAGGGATTTGAAGCCTGATTCTGTTGTCAACCATGCAACTTATTTCACCTTCAGGAAGATAGAATAAACATGCATTCTGTGGTCTTAGAAAAGCATAACTTGCTGGCTACATGCATACATTACAAAAATGTACTAATGTACTCTTTGAATCTGTTTGAGCACAGATTTCCTCCTTCATATACATCTGTGCACAGCAATATTTAATAGTCATCCATTTATCTTCTCCAAGATCTTACATAGCCAGAGCTATTCCCAGACAAGTCAGATGTCCACTTGAGACAGATTCTTATCTTGGGGATACCAGCAGCATATATTTACCAAAGATCACATAAGTAGTTAAGCAGTCAGAGGTAATTTCCCAGAATATTCACCCAGCATTTCATATCTTTGGGACTTGCAAAAGAGGAGGAAATGTCTTTGTACGCAATAGATGGGGATGGAGTAGCATTACCTTATGACTTGTCTTTCTAAATATAGAAAGGCATGATTTGTCCTTGTCTTTGTTATCCTGAATATAACAGCACTTTAAGCAGAGTACTGGCTCACTAAGTTTTTTAATGTAGTGCTGATACAAAGGACAAGAAAAGAAAGTAAGAAGTCTTATATTCACAATGGATTTTACAGCCTGCAGCGAGTATTTTCTTGCTATCTGACAGAGCTTTCAGTCTCTTGCAGGCTGCCCAAAATAGCACACCAAGCTCATGTTCAATCCAATAGACTTTGGTTCTGCAGCCAGTCAAAGCTGATATGGTACAGCAATGATTTGCTCCTGGAGAGCAGATTTATTAACACACCACCAGGACTACAAACCCAGAAATCCCCTGCTGCATTCTCAGCGTTCACCTTTCCATTATGCCCCTAATTATCTCCAAAGGAGTTTATTCCTTGTAAGCTTCTTGTTCAGGCTGAAAAGCATTTTATTCTGAATCCTCTGCAGATTTAAGCTTTGCTCCTCGTGCTCTTAGTTGAGAAACTAAGCAACTGTCTCTGTTTGCACAATGCACATCTCCCACTCTCTCCAGCTTCTCTCTCAGTTCAGTATCCATTTATAAGAATTCCCACCATTTTCAGTATTTTTATATTAATCCCTCATGCTCAATTCACTTCATTATGATAAAGTTCTGAGTTGTTAAGGGTCTATATCACCTCTGGACTCAAATAGAAGGGTATGTATTAATTGAGACTAACCTGTTCCTTCATGCTAATCAAGTAAATTATTTCTTAAGCATTTATCTAAGGCAGTTAAAATAAAATAATATTCCAAAGTAATAGCATCCCAAGTAAACATATACAGACCAGGACATTTTCTCACATTACAGCCGGTCTTGAAGAGCAAAGTTTTACATTGTTCCTTAGACTACACTGAGGACTATTTCAATGTACATGTTCCAAAAAGACAAACATGGTCATGTGATTCACTTTTTTTCTTAAGAAACCCTTCCTGCTTTTGCGTTATGCATAATTGGACATAAAACTGTTTGCTCTGAAGAAAAACCAAAGAAACACACTAATCCTAAAACCTCAGAAGTTAGCAGAAAGCTTCTTTGGCAGTGCTCAGAGTGCAAGCTTTCTCTGAAAGAAGCTACTCCAGTTCTGAGAATAAAATGGCTTCTCTACTAAAACACAGACATTTTGTTAAATTTTAAAGATAAATACACACAGTAAGCCACATGGTGATTTACCCTTTCTTTTCAGAATGGAACTGGATCGTGGGCCCAGATTAATAGAATTTAAAGAATGGAGGGACCATATTATGTTATTCTAACCTGACCTTCAAGAGCTGGCGATGTTATAATTTCTTCATCGTGCCTCTGATTCTTGTCTTAGCTGAACTGTAGGCTCTCAGCAGTGCATCTTCAGACTTGGTCCAGAAACCTCAAGAGATGAAGAGTCCCATGGCCCTACTAGGTAAAATATTTCCGTAATTTAGTTTAGGAGGTATTTAAATACTTTTGCTGAATTCAACACAACACCAAAACCAGGAAGACTTAAAGTATGGGTATCATATGAACATTACAAAAGTTTGTGTCACATAAATGGAACTAACAGTCCTGTAGATGTTCTTCTATGGCAAGACAGGTGGATAGTAAATACAAGTGCACATATAAATATTTTAATTCTCTCTTAGAGGCAAACACTGAAGGAGACTGTGAGTTTGCCAGTGAGCTTGCAAAAGCCCAAACCACATTTCCTGTTTGTAAGAAAGAAGGCGAAAGAAAAGACTGGAGGCCTTTAAGGTTGACGGCAACTCTAGAGGCAGATCCATGCTGCCAGGTCCAAAACAAAAGAGCATCCAAGATCTGTGAACAAAACTTGATTTCCTGTTGGACAAAGGGGAGGGGAGTGTTCCTAGAACCAACAAAAACAGGTAAGCCCTATCTTTTAGTTATAAAATTGTAAACAAAAGAGCAGTAAAACGACATTACGGTAGATTACCAGTCTTGCAAGAGGGTTGCTCAGGGTTTTAAATTCAAATTATTAATAACATCTTAAACTTTCATTAATTAAGGCTTGTTAATGAAGACTAAGCATTGGCATTAATTTTTTGTTGAAAGTACTTACTGTACTGCAGGTCTTCTTATTTCACAATGCACTGCTTCCCTTCTAAAGTATGAAGTTGATATTTTATAAAGCAATTAGTTATGCACTAATTAATTGCAGTTTAAGGAATCTTTACCAGGGAATTAATCTTATATTAAAAGCTCATGGAGGTGGAAGTATCTTTAACACTAATTTAATATTCATCAGTCTCTTAATGTTTTTTTTTCCCTAAGGGTCATTAGTACAAAATATTATTTATATCAACATTTAATTAGAAGGGGGTTGGAAAGACAGTTTTATCTCATCTTTGACAAATTTGCAGACAAAACCAACAGGAAACAAACCATTTTGAGTTCCAGATCATCATCTTAAATCTAGTAGTGATTAATGTATGAATGATGAATTGATACCATAGATGGCATGTGCAGCTGGATGGTATCTATATTCCTCACCTCACATTCCTTTTCAGTACAAAAACCTGGTAGAAGTATGCTATCCTTCTGTTATCCTCTGTGATGGATTCTCTAAACAAAATACATTAGAGCAAGAAAGAACGAAACGTAGTACTCCTGCTACCTATTCCTCCGTTGTTAAGAGGACAAACATGTAACAAGAATTGTTAAAACTGGCCCCTTTCCTCAAAGATAAGTACATGATTATGTCCACTCCTTTGAGTTGCATTAAATTGAACTGCAGAAATTCATCCAGGAAAGACTGGAATGTTTTGGAGACTTTTGTTTGTTTGGTAAGGGTTTTTTGTTTGCTTTTCCCCTCTCACACCCCTCCAGTTACAGTATAATGAACCCTGCAAAGAGAAAACCAAAGAACAAATAACCAACACTCTATTTATTACCATGTCTTGTCTCTGTTGGTGGAGAAAATTGTCAACAGATTTAAAAGAGAGAAAAAGCACACATAACTATGTATTCAGAAAGTCTTTTGCTCGCTCGTATTTTGTGGTGTGAATATGGTACCTTCAGTTTATAACAATGTAAAATGTACTAAAAGGAGGTAACCCCATCCCTAAAGTCAGAAAAGTAAAAACATCATTCAAATGAAGTAAATTACCTAAAGTAGATGTTCTATTTGGATGCAACTCCAAGTTTAACCTGCTTTCCAAATAGAAATGGAAGAACAGCAGCATAGGATTATATCAGTAATACTAGAAAAATTCCGATATTAGTTTTTCCAAATACTGTCATCTTTATAGTCATTAATATACTATTCCCTACTCACACATCCCAAATTCTTCTAACAATGAAACAAGAATTGTTGTCCTTCTTATAAAACCTTTGGCTATATGATCTTTTTTCTTTCACAGAGCAGCACAATACTTTAAGAATAGCTTTGATATTATTTCTTGTAACAAAATACCACCACTCTTACCTTTTCTTATTACAGATTATTGCAGAAAACTCTGATGGGATTTGAGTTTATCCTATTAGAATCATAGTGCACTATTCCCAAAGGAATAATTTTTCTATATGACTTTTTTCTGCAGAAAACAACATTTTTTAAAATATTCAAATTGATGGCTTGAGTGAGAATGCCCCTGAACACAGTTGCATGAGTTCTTTGGAATAACGATATACTATGCAAAAAATAACAATCCGCTTTTGCTACATGTGAGAATAGATTACATGAATGAGAATTAAAGTTAGAGAATAGAACAGAAGACACTATTTTCGGAATAGAATAAATAAAAAGACACTATTTTCAGAATGGAATGTAATTAGTCAAATAGACTTCTCTTTCTGCTTATTTCTCACTCACCATCCACAGTCTCCTTATCTTATTTTTTTCTTTAGCACAACCAGTTAACTGTGACAGGTTGCATCTGCTGTTATGCATATAGGGACAGCAGTGTAGTTATCTGTGGAAACAAGTAGTCCTTCACAGTTATTCAGCTTTCCTTCTACTGCTGCTGCTGTCAAACTAGTTGCTATTTAAATAGTTCAGTTATAAATGTAAATAACTACCATATTGGCAACAACTATAAGAACAAGAACACCTGGGAAAGACCTGGGAGTTGTATATCTGTAAAGCAAAGATATAAAATCAAAATTTACCATATTTTATATCTGGATAGTAAGATTACTTGAAACTGATATTAGAATGGCATAAAACGCTCAGAACTGCACACTTATGTCTCTGATCAAGGTCTTTACTATGGTTTTACAGGGTAAATTAAAACTGCTGTTGTTTCCACAATATAAGCAGTCTTGTCTGAAAACCAAATAGCTTGTATTGCAAAGAGAAAAAGTTAAAAAAAAAGAAGATATTGAAATCATGCATGTGTCTGTATACATTTTACTGCAACAGAAGCAGATGTTTGACTCAGTTGTGGAAAATAAATTTAAAAATAAACTAAGCAGTGTTCATCTAGGAAGAAATTTAAACGTTGTTTTCTTAGTCTCCCCATACCCATAAAGTTTTGTAAGTCACGCTTAAGAAAGAACTATAACTGTGAGATTTAAAACATTGATACGTTTTATTAGAAATCAAAGTTTCATGTCTTTGTTTTCCTAGAATGTTTTAAAGTTCTAGAGAAGTGGGATTGCTCAAATACTGTAGAAGTTAAAACTGAAAACTGAAAAGAGAAACAGTTTTTTCCAAACCTTACTATTTTCCAGATGATAATTCCAATTTAAATCAGAAGCTGAAATGGGAAAATAATACTTGTCATCAAAAAATGGGTTTCCTCCTCTACTTCAGTTAAGGACTGAAAACATTCAAATTGAAACTATGAGTTTTCCTTCTACCCTGGAAACATCAGGGAAAAATAGGACTCCTGAATAAGAAAGATAAATTACATCACTGTGTATCAAGTTAAAGGAACAACCTTAGACTGGAACTGTACTTTAGGTATCTGCTCACTGTTTTTATTCTAATGAATCACAGGCTTGTGGCTTCTATCACAGTTACACGTGCTTCCCTTCTCATTGCTTTTGCTCCCTGGTGAAAGAGTTTGTAGGAAAAGAAATAGAGAATGAACATAAGAAAAATGGAAAATGATTACATCAGAAAAGAAAAAAAGGACAGGAGAAGAACGAAGGATGAATGATTATTTAGGCACAACACTGAGACCTGAAATTTCTTGCCTTTGACAGACTTGTAGTTTTGGACAAGTCGTTTTGCACAAAGGATGCAAATGTTGAGTGACTAATTGTAGAGTAACCAGGTTCTAAACAATGCTGATTCTTGACGTATCTTGATAACATCTTCTCAATGTAGGACCTCCCTTTCTTTTAATTTCTTCTCTAAAAAACTGGAAAAATATACAGCTGCTTCATGGAGGTGGTGTTTCTCCTCATGAATATCTGTATCTCATTGCAAAAAAGTGCCTCTCAACGTGAAAAGGAGTATTGCAATGATAGAGAGCCCTCAAGTGGGAGAGCTTTGGGAGAACTTAAGTGGGAGAAAAGAAAGGAATGAAAACTGGATGTTTAGTTTAAAAGGAAGGATAAATGGCCACTGGAAGTACCAGGTGGAAAAACCAGTTACAAATCTGTCAGAAAGTCACAGCTTAGTTGCTCTGTTTTGTTCCTTTTAAAAGAGAAATCTGAAACCTGCATCCTAGAAGCCCATGTGGTTTGTGACTTTTTACTACCAAGGTTTATCTTATCTTGTTTCATCGTCATAAAAGCGTCTTGGGCTTGAAGTAAAACAAATCTAAAATAGTTTTTGCAACAGCATAATGAGGGAACAAAATCTGTAAGGAGAAGTTCTTAAGATGAGCTGGAGCTGGTCAGCCAAGGAAAAAAACTCTCTGTCCTCAGCAGGAGCAAATGCATTGCACCCATCCCTGGCCAGCAACATGGAAATGTGTATTCCTGTACTCCTTTGCCTCAGATTTCCTTTGAGAAGCAAACAAAATGTCAGCCTCCTGAAGGAATCCACGTATGTCCAAAACAACTGAGTGCGTTAAGGATCAGTATCATCCAATCCCTCCCTTTGACTGCTCTGCTCCAGTTAGCCTTTTTTATGCAGTAGAGGAGGTCATTAGTTTTGGGCACCAGACTTTATTTCAAACACTCCAAATCTGGTAGAACATGAGACATGCCTCAGGGGGAAAGCAAAGACACTAATTGCAAGCTCCTTTCACTCGTGTATTTGGCTCAGTGTTTCCTCTGTCGAGGAGGGTTTCACTGGCCAGTTACAGCAATGCTGAAAATTCTGGCCATTAGACTGTCACAAATAAGCTATTTTCTTCAGCATGGTTTGTGATGGAAAATTTGTATGAGCTAGATTGATCGAAGAATTAATTAAATGACAAATTAGATTCAGTGCATGAGAGTTCTTCCCTGTACTTATAACAGGACTCCAAGGAGAGGCAAGTTCAGTGCAAAAAGAAACTTTGTTCAATTAAATTGACCCACCTCTTGCAAGGTGATTTTCCAAGAGCTGTTTGGGCTTTTCTCTGCAGAACTTCTGGGGCGTTCACTGATTCCCAGCTGCTGCTTATCCTTTATCACCGCTTTCTCAAGCAAGAAAATGAGCACAAGTAAGGGGTTTTAATAGCAAGAAAACAATGCAAGAAAACAACCAAATTTTGATATTTTTCTGCAGGGATTTTTAAAACCATATGGTCTTAGCTATTATTCAGAGATATTTCCAGTGAATTTGTTTTGACTGAATTCAGAACTACACTAATGAACTCTAGAATTTAGCCAAAAATTTACTGCAAAGAGTAAGTTAAAGACAATTACAGAATTAATTTCAAAGCTACTCAGTAAAATTACTTTGTTCTTTATTAATTTATGATTTTTACTGTATCTTACAGGCAAACCAACAGCCCAGCCTTTGGCAGAATTCCTATGAAACAGTAGTTCTGCTAACAGCTTATTGATCTTGCTTTCTTATTATTTAGCATCTGGTTTTGATATTAATTATTCAGCTGATATGGCAATGGCTGTCACAGAGTAAACAACAAAATAGCAGCTTCAATTACAGAAAGCAAAAATCAACCAAGCACAAAGAATATGGTGAAACTATTAGACAACACAAATGATAAAATTATTTTCTTTCAGTTACAGAAATGGGCTGCCATTTTTCTGTCTGGGGAGTTTTGGCCTTCCTGAGTTTGGCTCTCATGGTTTCATTGACACTGAACATTTTACACTATTTGAAAAAGAAGAGAGGTAAGAAATGTTGTCTCTTTGTAAGGAATGGAGTTTCAATATTTAAATTGTCTGTACAGAAAGTCATCACTGCTCAGAGATTTCAAGCCAACAAATTGATTAGTTTGAAAAGTTTTCCTTTGGCAAGAATGATTCTAGTAGAGACCACGTGAGTTTTAAAAAATTTTAGGAGAGTCAGGTACGATTACAGAGTGATTGCTAACTGCACAATCCACTGCCACAAACAGCCACTCAAGCTCATTCTCTGAAGACAAGCCAACAGAACATGTACAAGGGGAAGAATTTAGTTCTGACTAAATTTTTATTTTGAAAGTATATTTTTAATACCTGTAATTTTATTTTTTTAAGTGTACTTTTCATATAATTGTTTATTATTTATCCCTCAATTTGAAAATTATTTTAAGTAGCTCCTCCCCAAATTCGTGAATGCTCATTAGAATTTCTGATTTCCTATATATTTTATGCTTAATTTGTTTATTTTGGAAAAATATTCTAATTGCTTTTCATCGTGGGATTCTAATGGAACTCTTAAACCAATGTGCCACTCAGAATAAGAAACTAATTTGTTTATGTTAGAAGGTGACTACAGTCATACTCCGGTTTTGGTTGAAATTATCTATGACTTTTTTGACAGAATTAATTATGCCAGTGGAACCTCTCCTATGCATACAATTCTGTTGTTAGGAAGTTGTACAATCCTCACCATTCCCTTAACACAGGGAAAACTGCACCTGTGCTGTACATGTATGGATGGGCAGGCAAACATTGGTGGCTTCAACTACACTAAATACACATACATACATAATCTACATAAACAGCAGGCCTGTGCTTATAAACTGAATTCACCAAGTGTAAGAGAATCAGAATATTAAAAGAGCTGCTGGAGCGTTTTTGGATGGGTGGGGGGAGGGGTGTGGGTTAGGCTCTTTAGGTTTATTTTGTATTTTAGGGCCACTATGCAGATGTTTCCTTGAGTTAAAAATCACAGTCATCTACAAAACTAACCTTGACCAAGGTTTAGGTTGGATTGGCTGATGCTGCACTGCTCATGGAATCGGAGCTCACTGTGGTAAGCAGATGATAGAAAGTCAGGCATTTCTGAGTTATGAATCAAGCTCTAGCAATAAACCTTTGTAGCCATCGCCCCTCTGCTTCATTTTCTTCATCTGTGTGGATCACAAGATATCTTTCAGAGATACAAGAACTAGTAAAATAAATACTCCTTCACTTTGTAATATAAGCACACGACGCACCTGCCTAGACAGAGAAAGAGATGAGGTAGACATAGAACGTGGAGGAAGAAAATGTGTTATAATACATTTTTGGGATATTGTAACCTAAAGCAGACTTTGCAGCCATAGCACAGGGTGTTAACACAAACATTTCTTGAATTAGACAAAAGTATTTGAGAAAAGTAGAGGGACAACTAAGAGCCAGAACTTTCAATTGTGGTCTCTAAACTGAAATCAAAATCATGTCTGCTGAGACAATTATCTGAAGTGTTCTAAAATAGCACATTTCATTTTCTTTTAACTTCTTTTTTTTTTTTTCAAACAAATTTTCCAGCTAAAATGCATAAAGACTACGAAGAGAACAATCCAAGGTAAGTCGGATAAAAAAAATTCTTTCTCTCAAGGGTGAAATAAGCAATAAATAATGACAGATGGCTTTGGAGGGATGACGTAGAAGAAAATTCAATATCTCTTGCAGTCTGCCTGGAAATGTTGGAGGGAATGGCTGTGGAAAAAAGTTTTCCAAAGAAAATCAGAAAAAAAAATTCATGTGGGAGGTACATCCTGCAGTCTTTTTATCAACAATGAAAAAATTGCATGCTAATACTATAATTTTGTCTGTTGAAGGGAGTGCAAGATACTGAACTAAACCACCATTTACTGTCACTTAACCTCAAAATCCCATAATAATTTAAAAGAACTCTCAGAAAACAATGATAAATTATAGTCTGATAGTTAATACTTCTGGAGTAATAAATTATTTATGTATTTACATTTCATAACCATCTTTTACAAATGATGCCCTAAAGCAATGAAACAGAAGTTGGGAAGTCTCTGTCTATTACTGCCTGTTTAGCTGAAAAATACCACTGAAGAAGCGGTGTTAGGTAGCATGGCTTCATTCCCTTGATGAGACACAGTATAGGGATGCAATAGAAAAAAGTGCTTCCCACTAACAATTCCCATTTTACAGACTTAGAAACATTTTCAAGGAACACCAGGTAATGAAACACAGCATACCATTAAAAATCCAAAGCTGAACTGTGCTTTGGTCTTCTCTGTTTGTGTTGACATAAAAGTGTGGACCTTTTAAGAACATCAACCCAAAAGACACATGCAGTGCTTTAGTTTGTATTGCAGAGTGGTCTCAGAGGACATGAACTGGGTTTCTTTCAGTGATCAGTAATATTTCTAGACCTACATGAAACAGTAGCTTACTAGTCTTGAGATAAGCTTTTTACTTACCTAAGCTACAGGAAAGAAGAGTTCAATTATTGGCTAGATAACAAATCTCTCTTCAGAATATGCACATTGCCATTGCCCCCTCCAGTATTTTTGGTCTTGTTTGTTAGATCACATACAATCTGCTATGGATATATATATATATACACATAAATATATATACACACACACATACACAATCTGAATATTGGTACATGTGCATTAAACGTTTATTAGAGTAGAATAGTGGGTCCTAAATAAAGCATATTCTGTGAATTAAAAGTATTTTTCCATTCCCCCTGTAGCTATGATGACTATCCCACAGAAGATTACCCAGTTTATGGCAATCTCAATCAAGATACTTTAGGTAAGATTTATTTTAGGAACATGTGTCTATTCAGTGGCTATAATAAATATAAGATTGAAAACTGACTGACCAACATATTTTGCATTTCTCAAATGCCAAGCTTGAGAATCTACATCTTTTCAATCATTAATATAATTAAAAATATTACCACCTACTTGGGATAGAAATGTAAACCATCATACTACATTACTATTTGTAAGAACAGATCTCATACTGAATTTTATTTTTTATGGTTCAAATGGTCCAGTTGAGCCAAATATCTCAAAACAAAGAGCTTGTATATATGTAAAGTTACACCAATTGAAAAAACAGCTTGATCCATGCATGTTAAAGCACTCTAAACCACACATTACTCATGGTCCAAAGCCAGTGTTCCCACAGAAACAGGTAGAAAAAAACACAAACCAGTTCTCTGCTGTAGCTATCCAAAGACCATCAGCAACATTGACAAATATGCTGAAGCCCAGTGGCTGAGTGTTGGGCAGACAGCTTTACTTTGCTTTACTGAGCTGAAGTTGATAATCCTTGGCAGAGAGATACCATAATAAAGGCAGTAATATCACATAACTGCAGCTAGAGCTAGATATGCTGAGACTATGTCTCTTGAAGTGCTTATGGTGTTAAAGCAGTATTTAAGTAATATGAACATAACTTTCTTGCAAGCCTTATTTGGGGTTAAGCAAAACTAAAGTACTGAGCTGCAGGAAAAAAATTAAAAAACCAAACCAAACACTTTCATACACGGTTTGCATAAATTTATCTAACTCAAATGGATCGACATCATAAAAGTCTGAAAAATGTAAGGAAGTAATCTGCTTTACTGATGGCTAAAATGAGATATGAAATAAGAAAATAACTTGCACCAAATTTACAGAAAACTGGAAGTAAATTCAGGAATAGAATTTAATCACCAGCTGCTGCAAGTCACAGCCCCTTTCTCAGCCAAAGAAAGGCTGCCTATGCTGAAAAATACATCAGTATGTGGTTACCCTTAAATTGCAAGAAGTCTTCCTAGCACTCTAAAATGATGCCCACTTAGTGAATAATGAGAAACCTCCCACCCATGAACAGAAAATGATTTTCATTTCCACAGTATGTGTCTGAATTTCTTAGCTATTTGTCTGTCTATACCTAGAGGGAGAGATCTGTGTGTGATTTCAAAACAAAACAAACTTCTACCAAAGAAAACTGGGGGAAGTGAGTTCTGTAATGGAGAGGATCTGCTGATCTGACCTTTTAAGACTCAGTAATATAACTTAATATATTAACATTTTTCTACTTTGATAAGTTACAGAAGAATGTTGTTATGAGCAGATGAAGTCCCAACCTCAAAGGCCAGTTAACCAGCCACAGGTATTTTTAATTTTAATTTTGCATTTCTGAATTAGGGTGATGTGGTCTGTCTCAGAGTTCCTGTGTTTATCCCATGACAAAAATCTTGACACTATCACAAAGATTACCATGCATTATTGTTTCAGTTCACCAAGGTATTTCAGCACAGACTTGACCCTTCAATCTGAATCATTAATGTACAAGCAGGAAAATTATGGACAGCTCCAGTCCATGCATATGGCATGATAAAGTTCTGTCACAGGCATGCAGATCAGGTTGAATTAAATCTGCATCTACTGCCATGGCTTATGAAAAGAATTAATTTTATTTATTTGTGATATCAAACTGAAAACACAAGCTGTATCACATGATACTCATGAATTTGAGTGGCTCTCTCCTGTCCAGCACAAAATCTATATGCTTTAACACTTGAAAATAGAAAACAACTGTTTTCTATTGATTTGTATTTTGTTGAGATACCTAAGAGCATGCAAGCTTCAACTGAAATTTGCCTGTAGTTGAAGCATTCCCAGCAGCAATTTCCTTAGTTCCATGCATTTCACTAGGATCAATTTCCAGCCTCTCTCTCAGGATATTTCCAGCAGGTAAAAATATCTTTTCTAATCTAGACATTCGTTTTCATTAACTTCATGAAAACAGAATAATCTATGAAAATTCCAATGTCAATAGTCATTGACAGTTTGGTTTGAAAAACAGAGAAGCAGGGAAAAGATACAAAAGACATACATTTTGCACTGGAAATGAGATCATCTATATGGATGAGAATCATCCAACTTCGGTATTCTGCAGAGGCAAAGCCTGTGAATAATATTGCTAACAACTGGATTCTAACTAAACAAAAGTGAGAAGAGAAACAGATCTAATCATATCTTGCATCCCAAAGAACTTGGACTGATTTCATAACCTACCCTTCTTCCCAACGAGAATCTTTCCTATGATACCTTGAAGAATTTTTCCTTATGGGCCATTTACCATTAGGTTATGTTGATGTGTTTTCTAGGCTCCCATGTCTTAATTGTTTGTACTTTTAATGGCTTGTTTTACAGCTAGTTTGGGCATATTTCAGCCACTATTATGATTACAGTGTAGACATACTCATAGTCTTACATATAATTTTAAAGCAAGGATAACTACTGAATGTTAAAGTGAATTTCCTTTCAGGTGGAGTCTGCCAGTCAAATGTGTTATGCCTCACTTGATCACAGTGTCAAGGGAAAACGCAGAAAACCAAGGAGAAAGAAAGATCCCTCATTAGAGGAAGATGAAGAAGAAAGATCACCTAACCCCACCATGATGGCTTCCAAAGCAAGCATTTACCTCAATAGTGAGCAGCTGGCTGCTGAAAACACAGCAAAAGTAGAAGCCATTCATGATGATCCCATAAGGTTAATGGGCTTGATCCATAAGCAAAAGGAGAGAATATCTGAAGTGGCTTCCTGAACTAAAAATGTAATCATAAAGTGAGATGTGCTTTTTCATTCTGGAGGAACAGTGAATGACTAGAGATTGTCAAACTGCCAAACTGTCGTACCAAACAATGATTTAAAATGGGTAAGTGTTCCAAAGTGTCTTCCAAGCATATTTAAGGACTAAGCAAGAAATAAGTATAGGTCCAGACTGCCACTTTGAAGGATCTGCCCTTCTGAGGACAATTTGAAAGAGTTGTGGAATCTGGTATTGCAGCATTCACGTGGTATTGATCCCAGTAAAAATTAATCCTATGTTTTAAACAACCATCAGCTTTCAAACAGTCCCAAAAGACCCACTAATGGTCTGTAGAGCTTTAGCAGAGTACAACGATTCTATATAGTTTTATCAATACTTCTGAAAGGAAATTTTTTTCATGCTTGCACACTTAGTGATTTAGTTGTTTCACCAGTTAAAAACTGATCTGCTGTTCCACATCGTGTACTTTCCTGCTGTGACTGGTTTATGGTAATAATGCAATCTATCTAAAGATAATTGGAGAATAATTTAACAGTTTGTTTAAAGTAGTAATTGTACATTTCATGAGATTTAACAGTATCTTTATATACCTTCAGTTTCCCTTAGCAATACCACAATTAGTCTCAAATCTCAACTCCTCTACTAAATGCAATATTGTATCAAACTGTATTCAAGAGTCCACAAAGATATTATCAAATTATCTGTAAAAATAAATATCCTAGTGAGGATTTCTTCCTTCTAAAACTCTATGTTATGTTTACATTCCTATTGGGTTTTACATTGCTATTCTTACTCTTTTACAAAAGCAAAAAGAGCTTCTCATTTCCCCAAACAATTCACTTACTGTGTGCACATTCATCTTAAGACTTTAAACTCATTAAATGGTAAGTTTTATAGAGTGGGGATCTCTTTTTATATTCCAGGAGTCATTAAGTAGTTTTATCAGAAAACGGTGAGGCAGGTTGATGTAATATGCCTACCTCTAGGTGTCAGACAGTTCTGTCTTCTCAAAAATAAAGGATACTAGTGCCTTTAACATCCACACAGAGCACCATGTCAAGGAGCTTCCAACTCTCAAGCACATACAGAACTCTGCAAGTGTTTCAGGTCCTGAAAACAAACAAACAAAACAAACAAAAGGCCCATAGAAGCCCAACACCTCTTCTAAAAGCAGAAGTGGATGGACACATCCAGCAATGAGCCACACTTATGAAGAAGAAAATCAGTATAAAGCAAAATCAATATAAAAGAAATAAGTTCTTTGACAGCCTGGTTAACATTCAGTTTTGTTCATAGTTAAGGGTCCTACATAACAAGCTGTAACTCCTATGCAAAACCAAAAGGAAGGGGCCAAGCCCTGCAGCCAAAGCTGCCCCAGTGTCATTGCCAATCTTGTGCTAGCATTTCCTTTTGTGTGCTGAAATCAACACAGTATGTTTCGCTGTTACATCCCAGAAAAAAGGCAGACTTGGAATGAAAGTAACTGTGTTATCACAGTCTTAGCCCAGCTACCACTGGATAGGCAGAAACAAGTAGTGTTGAAGAATCCACAAAAACCACTTTAATGGAGAAGCAGATTAAACGATGGCCCTAAGGTCCTGTGGGGGAAAGGAGGAAGACAAATCCAAAGCCAAATATCTAAAGCTAAATATCAGTGCATGAAACACTCACTTAATTTGATTAGATTGGAAGGAGTTATATTTTGTTCCATAGTAGGAACTAAATAAGTAATAATACATATCTCAACATATGCTTACTTAGACTCACATCAAAATAGTTTGAATAACAATAATATGCAAAATATTCACATAAAGAGTTTTAACGCATCAGTGAGATGCAACTCTTGATTATGTCTTGAATTCACAAGTTAAAGAACTTACATTAATTAACTAAACTCAACCTGCCATTTCAATCTGATCATCAGTTTAACAGAAATGAAGTACACACTTCTCTCGTTGAGTGTAAATGTAGCAGTAAGTCCACCTCATGGGATTTAGGTAAATCTAGTTTCCTCTATCTCAGTCTCAATTCTTTAGTCCAGCTCTGCATTTATGCTAATTTTCATCAGCTGCTTTCTCTTGCAATGTACCTTGTTAATAGAGCAGGGCATTCTTGTAAATATTCTCCTTCAGTATATCCTTCCTCTCCACATTTAATCACTGCTTCCATTAAATGACTGACTGTTGCTTACAGACACTCTACTTCAGGATAATCTTTAGTGGCTTATCAACTGTTTCCAAGGCACTTTTAATGTTGTCACATTCAGATTTAGCTTTATTTCTCCAGCTCTTTAACCTTCATCTGCTTAAGTAAGCAACTGAATGACCTAATTTTTTTAATGACTTCTGGGATACTTTTTCAAATGACTACTGAATTCTTACATGAAAGAACATGTTCAATATTGCTCCATCTTCAATCCGTCAGAGAAAGACTGACATAAAGTATCATATACTAGTTAAATTCTTTATGTATAAAGGAAGTTTCAACTAATTACAACAAAATAAGAAAAGGTTGCGCTAGGTGTAGGTTTATACCCTGTATATGTTGTATAAACGAGCTTACCTTTCTAACTGGGTGAGCCTTCATTAAAGTTGCTGGGTAGAATTCCTATCTACAGTCAGAACATGTCCAAAATCCAACTCCAGTCTCTCAGTACTGGTGTATGAAGAAATACTGGGAAACAATCACCTCAACTAATTCAAGGAGAAGGTAGGGAATAAAGCATATTTCCTACAGTGCATCCATGTCTGAATAGAAAGAAAAATGAGCCACAAAAGCATTTCTAAAAGAAAATCTTTTGTTGATGTTGTTGAAGAAAACATAATATCCAAATTATGAGGGAATATAGACCATTTATGCACATTGCAGAAGTTCTTACTGCAGAGAAAACCTCACTGAAGCTGGCTTCTTGTGCCATGCAAGAACAGTACTTAAGATAATAGGAGTTTGATTTTAAGAGCTAACACAAAACACTACTGTGTGCCCAGAAATGAAGCCAAAGGAAAACAATTTTTTTCTTTTCTGGAGCTCAGAAAGCTGACAAGGGGCAATGCTGATAAAAGAGAGTACTTGACCTGACACCACTAACACAGTTCCCTTGTCAAGGAAGGCCACAGCAAAGAAACCCTGTGGGACCCTGACATGTCATTCTCAAGTATTTGCTGTAGGTATACAAACTCCTGAGAATTCCCATACCTGAAATAAAAATGTTGAAAGCAGGTATTTGTTCAAAATAATTTTTTATTTAGAATATAAATTGTGTCAGAACATAGAACATAACTTTACCAAATCCAGTAAAATTTATAAAATGTCATTGAACAATCAGCTTTGATGAGCTGCTTATAAAATTTTAACAGTAATATGGCATAACAGACAAAAATCATAGCATATAATACTGATTTTAGGGGTATACTGAGACATAGAGAAAGCATGAATAAGCAGGAATTTAGGTGAATGAGCTTGTTCCTTATCTTATTATTAACACTTTAAGAATCAAAGCTTATTAGCAGATAAAAGGTAATATAGGTAACATTCTGTTATTATAAGCACTAAAATACACAATTCCAACTTAGCCATAAATTGAGTAAGAAATGCCCTGTCAAAAGGGATAAACCCGTTCCTGAAGAATTATATTGCAAGGAAGTATATATCAGAACTAGTTGTGTATTACAAACATACTTGATTCGTGGAAGAAGAAAGCCAGATAAAGCGCAAACTTTATAAAAACTATGTTTTATATTTAGCAGTCTATGAATGCTCCTTGATGAGTTTTGCTGGGGAAGTCCAAGGTATGGCTGGGATTTTGGTCTTTCCCATCAGTGTAGCTTAGTTTTCTGTATACCCTATGGAAAAAAAACCCAAAACAATAACCCATTTAGATGATAAAGTAAATTACACAAAAATACTATGTTTGCTGAAATTCCAATGAACAGAATGAAACTGAAACAAGTTGCCAAAGCAAAATAGCTGAACATCTTAACTGTGAACAGCAGCAGGACTCCTTGTCTGAAATCCTATGTGCTTTCAGAGAGAAAGCTTTTCATGCTGTCATTTTAAAGTCTCAGTAATGCTACTACATCAACCGAAGTTATATATACTTACTAAACTTCAACATGCAATCTTTGAATGTATTCACAAATAGCAAGTGAGAACAATTATTTCCTCGCATATTACTTAAGAAATTGCATAATTTTTCTCTGTCACCTATTTTAAACTAATTTTGTTTACATCTGAGAATTAAGTATAGCAATGCAGCTGTAGGACAGCATTCACACAGAACTGAAGAAAAGTTCATTAGTTGTGAACATTTCTTTATCAGAAATATCTCTTTCATAATCATCTAGATAAAGGCAATCTAGTTCCAGACAGAAAGACAACATTCCTTTTCTTTTCAGAACCATTCATTACAACAGAGAGCATTTTGCCACATGGCTTTGGCATAAAATTTCTGAGGGATCTGAAGCCATTAAAGAAGAGCCTCAATGCTGGGAAACATAAAAAGCTAAAAACATCACGCCACAGGCCTAAGGAAACTTGCCAGCTGACAGTCTGTTTTGGCTACAAATCAGCAAACATGTATTTGTGTAATTAAGGAACAAAGAAATAGATTTGATTCCAGATGGTCTGGCAAGAAAACACTCTGTGGAATCCTGATTTCTCTACTTACATGCATTAAGGAAAGAAAAACCATTTCCTTTAGAACAATCGTTAATGTTATAGGGATGGTTGTTTTGTATGGAGCTGTATGGAGCTTTGTATGGGTAAAAGTAATGAGGAAAACCAGAAGGAAACCCAAGAATTGAGCAGAACTTTACTCAGCTAAGTGGACATATTCAACTATATATATATATATATATGTATACTCATCAGCTTGTCTCCAATCTTCCATTATATAAAAAATAATCCAAATAATCTTTATCAATAAGGTATCCATTTTTAATACAAGCCTCTAAGTTTTAGTTCCATCTTTGCATAAACTGAAACTTTTTTCTTTAAATCTGGAAGCCTCTTTTCTGGTTAAGTTCTCCATTCGAGAAGTTTAAAAACTTTCAGCTTCCTTTGAAGTTTCAATTCAAACATTGTGAGTAAATTTTGATATCAACTGTATGATCTTCTCAAGCACGGTGAAAATATTTCTTGACTGAGGTTGAGAAGCCAGCATATTTTGTGGTTACAAATTAGATTTTGTGGCAAAAAAGCACGTAAAAAATGTTTTGGAAAATAAAATAAAAAACTGTTTAGCGAGCTTTTAATAGAGAGCTTTTAATGCTTTTTTAAAAATCTTGTTGACTACTAAGTGTTTGCAATTAAAAATCCAAGAGATCTGAAGCTTGATAATTATTTAAAAGTTACATATTTTGTAAGAAAAACAGATGTAGTAGGCCAGTATTCCGTGAAGTGTCCTCCTTCCAGAGATCTAAACACACTGCCAGTAGTGATATCAGCAGGAGGAGAGGATCTCTGATATCTTCCAAGCAGAGCCACTGCTTGTACACAGAGCCAAAATGCAGGTAATGACGCCCAACTGCACAGGGGCTAACCTTTGAAAGTCCTTTTAAATGGCAACATACTGCACTCTCCACAGTCTATGGATCTGAGAGGACTTGTTAGCTCAAACACACAGCCACAATCAAAACAATTCTCTAGTGTATCTAAAATAATAAATGCCTCCATAATGAACACAAAATAAGGACTACAGTAAGGACTAAGTTAGGCTGGCTATCCACTCTGGAGTCTGGCTAGTTTTGTCCACAGACATCTGCCCTTTAGTGTCCAAGTCTGCAGCTTAGCTTGGGCTCTCCCATATTGATTTTCATTCTAGAAGCATGCATGAAACCTCCATACCTTTCATATAGAAGCAGAGCAGCAAGAATCAATTTTGAAATATCTCTTTTTTCATGAAGCTCTTACCTTTGGTGACACATCTGCACGTTTCTGGGAGAGCTGCAAATCGCCATTGTCCTGGGCCAACCAGAGCGGGGATATGCAACCCCGACTTCTGATGATGAAAAACAGTGGTATGAAAAGAGCAAGAACAATGCTGAGTAGCATGAACACTACAGTATGTTGTTAAAATATTAGTCTAATCAAACACTGGAAATACTTCACTGGCATACTTCAGTGAGCAAATTTCCCTATGAAAGTAGTCTCATGGAAAAGCTCCTGGCAAAACAATTTCAAATACATTTTTAAAGACTGAATATATTTAAGTATAAGTTAGGTTTCTGGAAAATGCTTATAATTTGTCATCAATTGAAAAATGTATAAGGAACTGTTGATATAAAAAAAATTTAATACATAAAGTATGAGTTAATATTTAAGGAAAGCAAAATAAGACAGATGGGATAAGTTAAGCTCAAATAATCAAATTCTGTACAATTAATCACTAATGAAAATTTAACCAAGCAAGAACCATGCAAACAAGTACATTTCATCTGCCATTTTCTACTTGTGTGCCAGTTGACAATATTTCAAGTCACCTTCTGTATATTCCTTTACGTGTTAGTTTTTATCTTGATGACAAGGTTAATAAAAAAAAGTATGGAAAATAAATATTGGTGATTTTACTTTGCAGTACAAAAGTTAAGATTATGTTATATACATACAGTAACCAAAATCAGTTTTTGAAACGGAAACCAAAACATTAGCATTTAAAATTTTACACTGATGTAGGTTTTCTGGTTTTTCGTTTTTTTTTTTGTTTTTTTTTTTTTAATAATGAAATTCTACTGTCCTGATTTAGCAAAAGTCTTTATCCAGATTAATAATGTAATTGATCTAAGAAAGCATGATAGTAGCAATGCAACAACTCAATTCCAAGTTTTTGTAAAAACAAAAGCATTTAGTTATTCAAGTGTAGGATTAACGAACTACTCATTTCCTGCTGAACATATAGATACAGAAAGTAACAGTGAACTTTAAATAAAATACAAAACAGGAAGAGAGAAAACTAGTGGATAATAAGAAACACTTTGGTAGGAAAAGAAAGAAGCACATCCAATTATTACTAAGGAAGAAGAGTTGTCACCTAGACAGTTGTGTATTGAGCTCTGTAGATTTACCATTTGAGGAAGTGCTTGTGATTGCTAAGTAGTAAACTCAAAGCCTCTTAAACTAACCTTGCAGGCAAGTACCAGGAATATCAAGAGAAGTTTTATCTGAAGAATCACGAAATCCAGAGTGCTGAAAATAAAGCATCAACAGATAACATTGATGAAAAAAACTCATATTATTTCACAGCTTGCCCCAGAAGAAATTACTGTGAACCTAGAAATAAGGGTCTGATTTAATATTTAAATCAACAAGTCTAATGATTCCAGTGAAACCCAGTAAAGCCTAATTTGTGTCTCATCTTGTCCATCTATAAAATCATTAAAATGTCATCATTTCAGAAGGACAACACCTAAATTAACAGGGTCATTATTTGAGATTATTTTAACCAGTGACATTGTCTATTAAAATGTAACTAATTCTTTCACTGAGCGTTTTATAATCATTTTCAAGGTTATTTAATATACTGAGTTTCCTTACACAATCCAGGAGACCTGATACAACTTACACTTCAGCAAACAAATATCCCCAAAGCCATAAAATATCCCTACTGACCAAACAGCACCAGAAGTATGCTATCAGTAGTTCAAGCAGCTCTAATCCATTTTTAAGCCCTTTTCCAAATATCTCTGAGTGCACAATCTTTTTTTATGTCGTTGTTGTTACAAGGTCTTTAAGTACCTGACTCCGACAGCTGTGATCTTCAAAAAAGCTGGGGTTGTTGCCATTATATGTGCTCAAAAAATCCATGTCGACTGTCTGAAGATTAAGCTTTTTTCTGTGAGAAATCTCTTGACATTTTGTTGAAGAAAAATAATGTTCTGGTATATGTTTCAGTCGCTTTACTGGTGAACAAGGAAGATCATTTTGAAAATTTCCTAATCTTTTAACTCTGGGAATTGCAGATAAAGTGCGAACAGGTGAGTTAACAAGAGCATTTACAGTTTCAGACATTTTTATTCCTTCATATTTCCTTAAATTTGAAGCTCTCTGCAACCCAGGAAGTTTTGGAACAGGCTCACTACACAATTGCTCATAGATCCTGTCAAATTCTCTATCATACTGTGTTCTGGGCTTCACAAAAACACTTAGATTACTTTTCATTAATCTTCCTTTCTCTTCAAGTTTCTGTGAATTTGAAGTAGGTCTTCTCAATACCAAAGGCTTTTGGATTTCTTCTGAACACACTTTGTAGTAGAGTTTTTCAAATGCATCTTCATATTTCTGGGGCATCTTTGAAGGACTCTGCTTCATAAATGATGAGGAAAATGAGTGTTTGTGCTGGAAAGAAATTTGTCCTTCAGAAATTATTTTTTCAGGATTTATGAGCAAAGCATTTGATGCTCTCGCAGAAGAATAGTTTGTGACAGGTGCAGAAGTGTTATTACTGCCATAGGAACTGCAAGCAGATGAACATGAGTCTGAGGTACCACAAGAAAAGTCAGTTTTCTGAGTCTTGCTCTCCTTTACAAGATGAAGCACTGTTGACTCTGAACTGGCAACAGGTGTTACAAAATTGTGTTCTGAGGAACATCTGTAAGCCAATTTTTCACTTTCTTTGTATTCTGAACTCTTCAATGAGGCAGTAGTCTGCAACTCATCTTCAGCTACAAAGGTCTCTCCCATTCTAGCCATAACATTAGGAAAAACAGTCTGTATGGAGACTTTTTGGCCTTTTCCAGATACCAGATGATGCTCTAAACTTGAGTCAGAGTAGTCCATTTTGAATTCATTTGTATCAGTATAAGGTACCAGAGCAGATGAATTATTAATGAGACAATCATCATAACAAAATTCTCTGCTCTCATTTCCAAAGGCTGGATTCTGATTGTCTTCACTTCTACTGCTGCATATGCTGTGTAGTCCTTTCTTTAGTTTAAAAGGTCTGAACCCTCTTATTTTGTCCACAGTGATATTGATCTTTGGTCTTCTAGAATGACATCTTTTGGACCTTAAGTGCCCAAGCAAGTATTTTAATACTTTTCTCTGAGAGTGCTTTGTCATGAGCCTTGTAAATGTCTCTAACATCACTGGATACAAGTCTGCAAGAGTTGTATTGCTCAAGGAGCACCCCCCGCACACTGACTGGCATTCTTCAAAGACACTGTCACAGTAAGTTGTGTTCAGTTCTGCAGAAGGTTGGTGTGTGGGTATGGTTTTTGTATTTGATGGAATGGGAATACCAGAATATTGTAACTGTAGAAATCTGGATGAAGAACATTCATTTGACAACTCTAGTTTCTTTCTGCAAACAGTAGCTTGATTGTCTACTGAAAAAACAAAGCCAAATAAGTCAAGAAACAAAACCAGAAGAAGGAAAAGATTCCACATCTATTAGGGCACTTCCAGTAATGCATTGTATGACTTAGAAACAGTGGCAGATGATACAGGTAGTCTTACTGTAATATATTTCATTAGGCTTTACTGCCAGGCTAAATGGATAACTAACATACAAACCATTAGGAAAAAAACTAATACTTTTCCTAACCATATACAATTCACAAACTACAGAGGATAGAAATTTAATGTGTTGGAAAAGGAACCAGTATTTTAAAGTAGCATAATATAGAGATAAAAATAATTTAATTGTAGAGGAAGACTTCTCTTTGCCCTCTGTGATTTCTGACTAGGAGAAACAGCCTAGTCAGAAACAGGTTTTGTTCCTCTATTTCCATGTTACTTGATAGCTTTATACTTGGCTAGTACCATTGCAGCTTTACTTGCCATAAACCATGATGAAAGTAATGCTTTTTGTAGTTGTTAGTTGAAATATTTACACCAAAACTGTACCTTAGGTTAGCATCAAGTCTGTAAAGCTTTTGAAGCAAGTTTACTAGCAAAGTACCACTTTAAGTATCAGTTACCAGCAGACTCAAAGCCATTCTATTACATTCCTTGAATTTAAAATAAGGAGAACTAAAAAATCATGCTTTCATTTCAAAGAGCTAAATGCTGCTGAATATTGTAACTGTGCATTTTTTTTCCTGAGGCTATTTAAGAAAAGCCGGATTTATGTATACAAATTATTTATTTTCTGATTTTTCATATATTTTGCCCCAAGCAAAATCACATCTAACTTCCCTTCAAAATCCAACCTATTTGATTTTTCTGTTGGATAAATAACGCTTCTTTGTTTACAAGAAACTAAAAATATTTTTTCTAATAAATTTTAATAAAACCACATTTTGTAACTAATATATTTGGCCAACAGACAAAAGATTTATTTGTACCAATCAGTTCTTGCACAGACGAAGTTACATGAAAACCTTTCGGCAAACATTGAGGTGCTACCTGAAAAACAAACAAAGGAAAAGACACAATCTCATATTCTGAATGTTTTGCATGTTAAAGGTAACATCGAAACCCTGCTTGTGACTCCGTCTCATCTCTCCTTGCTACAGTAGGTCCTGTATATTTGTGGTCCCAAGGGGCTTAGCTAAATTCAGGAAAAGTGGAAAATATCTAGTCTAAGACTTCAGTAAGAATTGTTAAGACTTACAAGTTTAATCTTGGAAAGCTATTTACAATTTTTTTGCAACTTATATATTATGTATCATATATTAATCCCTTTCCCAAATATGAAAATTCATACATGGAGATATATATATATATACACACACACATCTGGATAATCTATATATCTAAACATCTCTGGCAACTCCAGCAGAAAACAGAAGCTGTACCATGTAACATAACACTTCACCTCCAGTCCCCCTCACCCCTAAAACCCAAACAAAGCTAAAACTTTTTTTCACTACAAAGCTCAAATTTGGACTTTTCAAAAAACTTACCTATTGAAAAATTGACTTGCATATCAGGGTTCAAAGAACAAAGTATAAAAGTAAAAAAAATAAAAATAAATTTGTAAATTGTTTGTTCTGTCTCTTACAAATCATTACTGTCAGAAACCTGAGACATTAAAATATTTACACAGATAGCAGGCAGGAGAGGAACGATGATGAAACCGTAGAGAAGTTCTGTTAGAATTCATTGTGCTACCCAGTTACAGAGTTCTTATTTTATTCTAATTAGCTGATAACTTGTAGCAGAATAGGAGAAATATGTTACCTCAATCCATCTTGGAATTTTTCTAGCATCATCTTGTACTATCACATCCACTGGAACTTTGACTTTCTCTTGAATTCTTTCGTCATCTACATTCGGAATCTTAGAGGAAAACAAAAAAAAATTAAACCACATAGAAATTATAGGCACTGACAAACCCAGACATATTACAGAGATTTGTTGCAAACTGCTATTTATCTAATAACTGATGGATGCCTTTGAATTTTTAGGATTTATAGCTTTTCGTAGATTTTAATGTAGCTGAGTAATCTCTCACACTTCAGTATAATAGTTAACACTTCCCAAACCCTATTCCCCCATTTCATATAGTTTTCTAAATTCTTTAGGCTTGTTTAGGCTCCTTTCAAGGCAGGACTATAATAAACATATTCTGTTTAAGAACATATGCTCCCCAGGCCTGAACAACAAGAGACCATCACAGTCAAAGCCACCTTCAAGCCTGGAACCTTGGAGAAGCTCCAAAGACAGTACGTGCCATGAGAAAGAGGAAGATGAGGAAGAAAGGGGGTCTTAGGACCTCTGAATCTGAAAAATCTGGTATAGTAAACTGCCCAGAGTCCTTTTTGATCTTTGAGCAGCAAAGGTATTTATTGACAGCGCTGGGAGCAAGCCAGCTATTGCTGGAAAAACTTGCTCAAAGGCTTCACACAGAATCAGCAGTTTTTATACAATTTTCATATATGATTAAATGCATATTCAAGTGATTACAGCAGCTATCTTTACATATTAATAACAGGAGTATAGGTGGAGCTCAGGCGGGGCTTGAGGTGGTGCTTCTCTTGGCCCTCAATTTTGGTGGGAGCTCCGTTCTTCCCCTCCAAGTCTGAGGGCTAGTTCTCGTCTTCCTCAGCTTGACCTCTCTTCTTTTCCATTGTTCTCGACCCACTCATTGAAGCTTGGAAAAAGCCTTGGCTCATGGTTTGTTTCTTCTATTCAAATGTCTACCTTATCCTACTGCATCTTAATTTATTACCTCTAGGCCTATTACATGTTCTTTTACCATTCCCTTGAGTTTTGGTTCAGTAAGTAGAACAGAACAAGCGCAGATCATTTTGGATGTTAGTAGCTTGTTAGCAGGCCCAAATTTCTTAGTTAATTCTTTTGGGCCTGGCCTCCTGTTTCACCTCCAACTCAATTTCCAGGGAGGAGTGCCTGGGGGGTAGATCGGGGGGGTGGGTGGTTCTTGGATCAGACCATTAATTGTGTAACCCCTGGACACGTGGGCCTTTTGTACTCCTTGTGCCAGAAGGCCTTCATTAAAGACCTGCTCTCTTATCTCTACTAAATTAGCCTAGTGAGTTTTTTTGCTCCCGATTTTTAGGCAACATTACTTAGAATAGGAGAAATATGTTACCTCAATCCATTGGGGAATTTTTCTAGCATCATCTTGTACTATCACATCCACTGGAACTTTGACTTTCTCTTGAATTTTTCCATCATCTACATTGAGATTCTTAGAGGAAAATAAAAAAAAAATAATTAAGACACATAGAAATTATAGGCACTGACAAACCCAGATGTATTACACGGATTTGCTGCAAACTACTGTTATTCAGATGAGGATATCCAACAAGCATAAACATATTTTTAAGGTATACCTTTAATGTAAAAAAAAAGAAAAATCCCAAGAAGCAAAAGCACGCACAGGCTCTGAAAATCCACAGATAGAAACAGACAAACAAAACACCCATATAAAACAAAAAAAGAGAGAAAAAAATTAGAAAGCATTGGCAATGACGGTTACAAGTCTTTACATGTATTTTTAAGATCCCATAAGAATTCATATGCAAATTAAGGGCTACTCTGTAACTCACCTCTTTGTAAAATCTGAGAATATTTAATGAGAAATGGCAATTCATTAATGAAACTCTCGCTTTCTGAAGCAGTGTGTGTTAGCTGTTGTCAGAGACATGACACTAGCACTATGCTAAACAAGTAAGGAAAATAAATTCCATTTTTAGTAATGGTATTTGAGCAAGCAGAACACAGGATTAGAATGGCTGCACACGCAAAGCCTGTGTTACACTTTTCTTCATCAATATAAATACTGGGTAGTCTTGATACCCATAGTCTAGTTTGGGAAGCAACAGCAGAAGATTCCAGTCTGCTTTTGTTGAATCATCCATTATTTCAGATTTACTTTTTGTTTTAAATCATGTTACCACCTACTTTTTTTAGACTCTCAGGTGAATGACCATATTTTTTATAAGTGTTTTCACTTTACGCTTCATCCGATTACTCTTTTTCCTTACCTATAATAGACTTTCTCAGGGTTGTCTGTTACAATAAAATGTATAGTTTTCTCTAGCATACCAATGTTACTAAGACAATAATATTACTTCATACTGGTCTTTATGACATTATTCATCAAAGCTCTCATTTGCTATACTTACTAAAAATGTGTATTAAGGTGCAGACTATATAGAGTCTTCTGCTGACTACATCAACTCATCAGGCACGTGTAAACTATTCAAATAATTAATAATTTCTATTGAACACAAAATTATTCCATTACATTAGACACCAGTAATTTTTACCTGGAGGTGAACGTCTTCAAATTTTCTTCTTACTGAAACTATTTCGACATCACTCGCTTCATCTACAGTTTGAAGATAAATATTAAATATAGTTGCACTCAAAACCAAAAGAGAAAGTTTTTAAACACATACAAGTTATTGACTACACTAGTTTCATTTTAGAAAATGATTTTCTACACTAAAGCTCTATTACATTTCCATTTCAAGTCCAATTGAAAAGCATGGTTTATGGGTTCATAAATGTCTTGAGGGGAACAAAGAAGAGTGAAGATAACTTGTTTCTTTCCAGTTCTTCAAGATTTATGTTAATTGTTTCAGAGAGTAAAACATTTTCAAAGCTCTTTATTTTCTTGGTCTTCAAGATTCACTATTCATTAATGCATAATTCCTACTATATTTCTAAATATCCCAACAAAGATAGCAAGGACCTTCTACCACACTTCATTTTACTAGTTTCTCTTTGTCAAGACCACCTTAGAACTGACAAAATTACAAACAAGACAGACCTGAGAATATGAAAAAGCAAGTCACAATATTTAAACTCAATTTTTAGGTAGTCTATGGGTATTTTTGTGAATGAAATGCAACAAAATATTTTTTTGCTAGATATAGCCAGACCTTCCAATTCATCATTAGCTAAAGTCACTATCTTCCATGATAATAAAACACGTGACTGCATTGTAAGCCCTGATTTCTGAATCTCCCTGTGTTCAACACAGAGAGGGAAAAAGGAGAGGAGAATAACCCTGAAAAGGAAAAGAGTGAGTGAAAAAAATCCTGCTTATGATACCTACCACATCACTGCCTCATCACACTATCCCCAAACTGCTAAAACCAGAATGAAAATCTTTTCCAGCTCATCCCATCTTCCCTTTCAGTTCCCTGACAATGCAATCATCACCTCTGTGCTATAGAGCTATGATAAAGATATGTACAAAAGAAATGCTGTCTTTGTGGGAGATAACACGATTTCACATCTTCTGGTGAAGATGTTGAGCAACCAGAGGGTTGGTTTTAATAGGGTACCTGACCCTAGAAGAATTACTAGAACCGAAACCCATACCAGATTATCAGTTTCTTCCCACATGACCAATGGAAGACAAATTTGTGATCATTTTATTCTCAGGAAATCAGTTACTAAGTGCCAGTAGTGGAGGAAGAAATAAGAATGTTTATGTTTTAATTGGGAGAAGTTTCAGCCTCCAATTTCTGTTGTAACAGCTTTTACTCTTCCTGCCATTCAGTCTTCTTCCTCCAGTAGAATTGGGTACAAAACTGTCAGATTGCTTCCTAAATGTTCACCAAGACAACCAGACTAGACCACTACAAAAATGGGAGGTTCCTGAGATAAAGGGAACAGCTGCTGTGCCAATGGTCAACTCCACCAACTCCATCACCAACGACAAATTATTAGAAAACAAGTTTGTATTAGGGTGAATTGATCAGTATGCAAGTTGAATATTCTTCTAAGTATGAATCCTCAGAAAAGGGTAATTTTACTATGTCTTCAATGTACTGTCAATCATACTTCAAATCACTGGAACATCATTTATTAGCAGAGGGCCATGGCACAGAACAGAACGGAAAAAAACCCCAAAATATCTTCTCCAGAAAATCTGGAAGTGTTTTTAAAAGGTCAAAGGGGAAATATGGGAACACCTTTGCACCTCAAATGCAGAACAGAGAGGAAAAGTGAAAACTCCTACTCTTCTATCTCGAAAATTTCACCTATAATTCAGAAAGCTGTTTCTCTAGAGATGCACTCAAACACTATCATTACCTAAAAGTTGTAACTTATTTACCCCTTTCTCCAAATAAATTCATTTTTCTGTGATAATATCCTAATAGATACAAGATATTGCTCAGAAATAGAAATCACTATATTCTGCCATGCTACTTCCTGTGAAAGCAAAGAAGGTAGCCTTAATTTTCCCTATTAAGGACAGAATAATACTTGCAGGTACATGTGAGAGCTGTTTCACTATATTTTTACTTGTTGTTGATAGGCTTTGCATACTCTCAGAACAAAAATACTGGATAATACCAAGAAAAAAAGTCTGCCTTCACCGAGAAGTGTGAAGCATTCTGTATGAATACTAAAAATGGAAAAAAACCTGCCAAAACCTAAAATTTTAGCTAGAACAGCTAAAGATACGCTTTCCCCCTTAAGTTAACATGCCCTATTGCTAATCTTTTAGATATTAAAAAACCCACAACCACCAAACAAAAAACACCGAAAAAAACCACCAAAAACCCCAAAAAATGCCCAAACACCAGGGGGAATTCCATTTTTATGTGAAGAATCCAATCCTATATCTCTAGAGAATCTAATTTCTACATCTTACTGTATTTGGAGATAGCTGGGACTCACCGAGGTTTCTAAAAATCCTCGCCAGTCTCTTCCTAGAACATTCACAAGAGAAGGAGGAGGAGTGGATAATAATATTATTGTACACTGCTATGAAGATACCAGAGTCTGAACCACATCACTCATTTATCCCACGAGTGCAAAAGACAAAGTTCACTTAGAGAAGCTAAGCTACAGATGCCTCCGAAATTTCTTTCCTGAGTTTCATGGAGCAGGTTGAGAAAACACAAAGTCATGTTCTCTAAATTTGCAGAAATTATTTTATCATTCAAATAGATACTTGAAATTATCCTCTCAAATGATAGGAGGAAACATTTCAGATTGCTATTTCCTATTTACCCTCAATATAGAAGTAATTGTCTGCCTTAGAGACAGATATATATTTATATGAAGTACTTAATTGAATACCACAGTATTTAAACACCAGCAACTGCTCTTTCAGCCATTAATTGCTGGTTACTACTTGGCCATAGTTTAATTTATGAAAAATAGTAAGTTTTTATATGCACAAGAATCAAAAGATGTTGAGTAATACAAGTTTTAAATGTTTAAAAAAGAGTCAAAGTCTGTTGCCACTAATTAATACAAACAATTATTTGGGAATACAAGGTCAAAACCTCCCAAAACTTTGCAGACAGGCCACAAGACTGATGCTGAAACCACAACAAACACTAATGAAGAATTTTTGCAACTGAATGCAAACTTGTGTTTATCCCATCACTAGCATTTAACGTATAATCGCAATTATTAATAAAACTTCTATTGCCACCTGCGCTGAGGTTCCTGTTTCACTGTTCCTTTATTAAGGAAAGGCAGTTGAACATATTCCACATTGGTTTTCCAGCATATCAGGGATTCAAAACTGAAATTTCAGAGGAACGTGTATATTGATTTCACAGGTTCTTGCTATTCCTATTCACTATTTGCTGAAAGGGTACAGAACATGTATTAAAATCATTTTTACTATATTAGAAAATGATGAAAAAGTTATTTGCAATATTTTTCAAAAAGTTAAGAAAAAGATAGCTAAATAGTAAATTAAAAAACCCACCTATATCTGATGTATCCATTTGAGTGTTCTCAGGAGATTCCTTAAAAGCACAATGAAAGGAATTTTAATACATGGTAGTGTAAGCTATATTAACTAACCTCTAGAATTTTCTGCTTTCACTGCTTGCTCAATTGTTTTTGGGGGGTGGTGGTGGCGAAACAAATGCAGTCATATTGCACAAACTTCGTCCAAATGACACCATCTTTATCCACAAATCTGTACACAAATTTACCTTGACTCCTATCTCAGTAGCCAGGGGGGAAAACTGTTTTCTTCACAGCTCTTCTTTATTAAGACAAACAATGTAAGAAGTAGCTATTATCCAACAAGCACAAAAAGCAGTTGAGAGATGAATTCTAATCACCAAATTAGCATGTACTGGGGATTTTTTCTGTGCTCCAATGGATATGGAAAGTTTCTTAACTGCCTACTTTGAACAATGCTTAATTGTTTACTTCAAACAATCTATACATAATATTTCAAATAGTTTTCTTGCTCTATTTTGTAGAAGTCTTGATAGTGGTATAAAATAAAATGCATAAATACTTACCATCTACATCTGATATCGTGTTCCTCAGAATTTCTTTTTAAAAAAAGTCTAAATCTATTCTGTCCAGTGCAATCATAAAATTAATTTATAGTGGGTTGAAATGGCATCAATAAAATGAGACAATTTTAACTACTATCTATAGAGAACAAATAATTACGAGTGCCCAGCGAGATGGTCCATATCACTCTTCAAATGCTGAATATTTTCTCCTTAAAAAATAAGGAGCCAAAAGAAGCTATTCTAGACTACACAGATTTTAAAAATAATAATTAAAAAAGGTTGACCCACATAATGCGCAACTAAAAAGACACTTGATGGTTAAAAGCCTATATCCAACTGCTCTCTCCCTCTTTAAATAAATGGAAGAGTAGAATTCAGCCAAAATCCATGGCTGGTATCATTGTACAGGACCACCTGCTTATGATTAATTTCTTAGCTTTTGACTACACAGATACATTTTCCCAAAGAGGCTGTCATGGAATCATAGAATGGTTTGGGTTGGAAGGGACCTTAAAGATCACCTAGTTCCAACCCCTCTGAGACGGCCAGAGAAACCTTCCAACAGAATAGATTGCTCAAAGCCTCATCCAACCTGGCCTGGGAGCATTCCCTAAAAGCAGATGTAACGTGCTGCCCATACCTGATGCACCGATGAATGTCCACCTTCAAAATCACTGATCTGTTGCTTTGATGTTTCTTGGCATGAATGTGAGGAAAAAAAAATAATTCTATTACAATTCGATAGGTATTCGATGTGGTACCTGAACTCATTAATTCTTCATTTGTATATACTCTATTTTTAAAAATATTTAACACAAATATTCAACAGAGAACGTGCATAGGACTCAAACAAAGAATAGGCAAGTGCCAGAACATGTTTTTGGCCAAATATGGGAGACTAATTCTGATCAGATGTACATATACCATATTGCTTTCTTCTTAAACTCTGAAGCACCACAGAAAATAAAATTTACCCCTTTATCAGGTGGTATCACTTGAACAAAAGGAAGACAACTGCGAACTTTTTGTGCATTTTCCTTGGCATATGTTGAAAAGGAAAAGACTACTCCTGAAGCCTGAGGATAGAGTCCCAAACCCTTATTGCACCTTTTAGTTTTTGGGAACAGGGCCTTCTAAAACTGCTGTGTATGTCTTCCTGCACAGATAGACCCATTCACAATCTTTGTGGGTTGTTTCCCCCCACCTCCCTATTTATTTCATAAGAAGTAGGAAAAATAAGAACTGTAAGATCTGTCTAATTTGGCCGAGATCTCCCCTTTTTACATTTAAATCTATATTTTGTTCTTCTTTAGTTATCAAAAGTCAACCAGATATAAATAAAACCCAAAGCATTAGACCCACAGAGAAGAAGACATCTTCAAATAAATGTGATTTCCACATAAGGTTATTTCACAATTAGCCGCTGAGCTAGATATTGATGCCACTAAAATTACTCAGACTGAAAACTGTTCTGGTGTTGCCAAAAAAAGGTTTATTTGTAGCCACTGCTTTGATAGAGTTAAAAAAATTTATCTATAACAAGCTAGAACTTCAAGTTTGTATACAGAAATTTAATCTTTATCCAAAAAGATCTGTATGTCCAAACACAGGACTCTGAAGGTACTAAAGCTGTAGTGAGACTCCTCATGATTGGATGCATGTGGTAAACTTGGATTTAAATAACAGAAATAATACACCTGCTTTAGCAGGTACGTTTATCCTACTTGAGACTCTCATTAAACAAGTTTCAGCTTCATGCAGACTTTGTTATCCTTGGTTTTTTTCTGCACTTCTGCTTCCAGATATATTGATGTCAAATATCACAAGCAATTTACTTTTTTCAGTCACATGGTGAGAAAACTTATGCCTAACTCAGGCACAGAAGTATTATTTAGTCCTACAAACACTTTGTGTTATTTAATAGGTGCCAAGAAAACATGTAAAGAGTTTCCATTTTTTAAGAGCTTAAAGCATATGGAAAGGAATCTAAAGATGTTATCCATTGCTTCTGACATTTTAAAGCAGGAACAACTACAACTAATGTATCTTTGGAAGTCCAATCCATTCTTAACAGCAACTCCATCTTCAAGAAATGGATTTTGGGACTTATGTTTAAATTTGAAAAGCTTTTATAATATTTAACTTCTCTTTTTTTTTAATTCTTTTATTTTTCGCTCCATTTATGTTCTATCACCAGTGGCTCTAGTAATTTGTTTCTTTTTCTGACCCACTCCAGACAGACAGGTTACTATGAAACACAAACCAAAGTACTCCACCACATGCTTTATTGCTGTTGAACAAGGTAGAAAACCTGTTTTTTCTGTTTTACATGCTAGGCACCTGTGCAAATATTCTAGCACAGAGTATACTATTTTTACAACAGAGTGATATTCTCAGTTGGCACAACCAGCTTTCAAAATTGTCTCTTCCTGTACTTGATTATTCACTAATAAGTCCAGTACTTGAACTTCTTTGCATGAAATTACACAAAGTTTACTTTAAGTTTTAGCCCAAAGTTTTCAGACCATCTTTCCCAGGGGTCAACCGTACTCGGTATCATCTGAGACTTAAATTAAGGGTATCCTCTCCTCCACTATTTACTTAAGGAAAGATAAACTAATAACTTGCACAGGATGAATCCTGGAAAAAAATTCCTAATGTTTCCCTTCAGTTTGGACACAGACCACTGCTAACTATTCTAAGTACAGTTTTCCAATCAGTAGGAAACTGGGCAACAAAACTACTCTCTCATATAAAATTTATGAAGCATATTATATAACTAGAAAGCCCTGGCTTCAGGCTGTAACCTTCTCTGGAAACGTCTGTTCACTATTTTGCAGAAAACTACAGTAATGCTTCCTTCAGAATATATTAACAATGCCTTATTTTAGAAGCTGAGTAGTGCATTTTCCAAATATATCTGGATTGGGAACACAGGAAGTTAGAAGAACACAGTATTGTCCAAGTGAAATCATTTACTGAGTAAGATGTTTGAAACACCACAGAGGGTGTTGTGTTTCAAAAAAATTTTTCAAGGAAAAAAAGCCTTTGAAGTGGTTAATATATGACAAATATTGCTGCTCTTGGAGGTTGAAATTTAACATACCTGGTCCTCCCTTATTGAGAACTGCCATATAAAAAACAAACAAACAAACAAAACACAACCACCACTCAAAGGATTGTCATTTTAATCAGTGAAACTTTGTGGGGGTTCTGGACATTCAATCCAAATAGTAAAACTCGATTCCAGCAAAACTCAGAATTGTGAGTTGGAAAAAATAGCACAAGTTGTACTTCAAGGGGAGGGGTTCATTGATAAGTATTTGAGTCTTAAAAAGATTGCTTAATGTTCACAATTAATAGCACAGAACTTTATGTATCTTAATTGAAAGCACTTATCAGGCCCACCTAACAGTATAATTTATACATTAGCTTTAATAATCCATAGAAGTATGGGAATTTTTTTCTTGGTTTTTGTTTAGGGGTTGTTGACACATGAGTTTTTTGGGTTTTTTTAAGGCTAGCAGGAACCACAATCAGTCAGTTCAAGCATTTACTCGTGTACTTTCGTGTTTCAAATTAAAAATGTCATTGCAAGATATAGTTTTCTTAAGCTGAACAAAATCTATGAGATTCTATCTTTTATGGCATATGGAAGTATAAAGGTATCAATACAAATCAGTGCAAGTTTTTTTTCTTAAAAGCTGTTAACACTATAGCTATTCACCCAACTGCAATATTTAGATATTTCATCCCTTAGATAACTTAAATACAATATTAAAGACATTGCTCAAAGTATATAAAAAATTGGAAATATATATATTATCAATTTTTCTGCTTCTCTACCTCGTCTATAATGCAACACAATAAATTTGAAATTAATTAGATCAAGCCTTCAAAGCATTAAAGAACTCTAAGTAAATTCCTCATTTAAGAACTTCTAAGGCATTCATTCAGACCCTTGGTCAAAACAAAAAGATTAGCGAAATACTTCCTGTAAAAGGCTTAAAATACCATATCTTTGAAAAACCTAACTTTCTTTTTGAGCTTTACTGCAGATTATAGACAATTTTTTTTGTACTATTCAGTCCCATCAGCCAAATGGGGCGATTAGAGGCAAAAGTCTGGACCATCTGAATCTTTTTGTACCAGACCCTTATTTCCCAGCTCTACATTCAAATTTCTTAGGCTGATTCAAAGGCTATACCTGAACACTATACAGAGAGAGTAGCTAGGCTGTGTTTTGTCCTCAGGTGTTCAGTATAAAAGTTTCTCAGATGAATGTCATAAAATAAGCAACACTGTAAAAAACCATGTCAAAACCTTAAGAAAATAAAGCCCAACATGCCTTCACTGTATTACACATGAAAATTTCCCCCCATCACTTCTCTCAGGGAAATATACATTTTATTGGCACATACAGCTCCTTTTCAGAACAGAGAAAATGTTCACATGTCACACCAACCCCCCTCACCAAGAGTATCATAATTACACTTCGTTGTGCAGTTTGTCTTCCATCATGATACTCGATCTCTAGTAAAGTAACTATACTCTGCCTTTTCCTGCAGGCAGCCTGATTCATTCAGTATACAGAATAACCTGCTACATTTTTGATAGCTCATCATGCAAACTCACGAGATTCTTTTAATACATATTTTTTGATATGCCTATTTATTTAGTTATTTTCAAAAAGCTAGCAACATTCAAATTTATCCACTTGTACAAAAATCAGGGCTGGAATTTTTAGATTCAATGAACATCTGACAAAACTGACAAGCACAACAAAAAGTTCTTTGATTAATTGATAATCAATTTGATTAACTATCATATCAAATTGATATTTTAATCAACTTGTTATGACAGCAACATCAATTATAATGCATTTAGTCATCTTGAACATTTTAAATTACATTTCTGAACCCTTACAAACATAAGTATTGTTGATTTATTGGGTGGTTTCACCCCACAAAAAACAGTGAGTATCCTGAAGAGTTTAGCATAAACCCAGAGTGTCTTCTATCAAGTCAAGACTCTTTGGATAAGATGATTATAGCACCTTTTCTTTAACCCTTACCTGCATTCCTTCGACTTCTTCTATTATGCTGTAATTAGAAATAGGAACAAAAGTCAGAATAATCTTAGAATAGTAGAATTAGTTTAATCATTGCCTTTATTTACTTTGGTATATTCCATAACTAGACACTTCTTAAATAAGCATTAAATTTCCCTCAGATTTCCCATGGCCTTGCCAGAATAGCCACAAGTACAGAGTAAAAGTTGCCTGATCATTCACCTTTTTCTACACTGTTGCTGTTAAAATCAATACAAGAACATAACATTGGCCCACATAAGAGGCTAAGACAGAGAATTTCTCTTGCAGTCCTTAATGGACTTAGACAGTAAAGCTGTGCAGCAATGCTTAGCAGTTTATGCACAAGGTATTGACATGGGTGGAAAGGAGGGGGAATCATAAATACAGCCCCTTTTTTGTCTCCATTAAATCCACTCTTTTTCCCTAAGACTGAATTTCATTCCTCACCCCCTCACCCTGTGGGGTTCAGAACAGCTCCTGTGTAAACTACCAAGGCACACTACAGAGGTAGTGCCTTTAGCCTGACACAGTGAGTGGTGAGACTGCAAAGATACCTCAATTACTTTAGCATTATTTTACAGGGAAAAAACCAAAAAAGAACGTAAAGTTGAAACCAGGAAGCCCCGAGGAACTGAAGAGCTGATTACCTGAACAGAGATAAATTGATTCAATGACAACCTTCTGATGAGATCCAAATGTACGTGTTCCCAACAGCAATTTAAAAAAAAATAAATTTTCCTGGTTTACTAGTTGTGCTAACCACCGATAGATGGTCATCTATTTTAGTCTATATCATCTGAAAATCTTAACCAAACTATCCTAAATCCCTGTTATAAAGCAGATGTTGACCTCATTCATTAATACCTCTTAAAAATATTACATGGCACAGCAAGATTAGAATATAATACTAAATATATATATATAAAAATATATATCTTTATATAGAAATATTGCTGCATTTTGACTGCATAGTAGGTCTATATTATTAGATACCTTAAGTATTTCCTTTCTCCATTTTTTAATATTCTTGGTTGACACATTTCCCCATTTTTTTGGTCCTAGAAATAGCAAGAAATATCAATATTAACACCATCCATACCAAACATCACTGTAATAGACATAAATATTTAAGAACATATGACACAGTAACAAAACATTATCAAATCTGAATAGCCTCCAACACAATTGCAGAAATAAAAACTTAAGAGGAAAACAAACCAAGAGAATACGGTAATTTCAAGTTAATTGTGAGGTCAGGCAAGGAAAAAAAAAAAAAAATCAGACGCACTGAGTCTGAAAACCCTGAGCTAAAATTCAAAGAGCATTACAGACAAATTCTTTTACTTTTTAGATTTCATCTAATGAATGCAGACTACATGGTATGTGAGGTTACTTAAAGCCATAATGAAGGCTTTACAAGACTGAGGTTCATATTAATTCCATATTGAATAGAGGTTACTAAACCAAAAGCATAACCAAGCTTTTACCAATTCAAAACTGTTTATTACAGTGCTGTATGAATGTTTCCTCCCTCTCCCAGTGCAAGCTTCCCAGTCTGTAAAAGCCCTTGGTGCACTGTTAGTACTTCCTGTGCATGTCCAGTAAGTCCTACTCTACAAGAATTAATAAGGCAATTTACATAGCATAACCCTCATGTCAGTGACAATAAAAACTGGCAGAACACTTCATTTCCCAGTAAAGTCACCAAGATCTTAAGTCACAAGTCCCACTAAAACCTTGAGCAACATATTTTAGAACAACAGGTTTTTTCACAATAAGCTTTCCATAAGCATTATCTCTCTAATGGATCAACCATTACAATGAGATGGCCCAACATGGTATAGATTTATGCTGGCCACGTGGGAGCACTCAATGAAAAGTTAAAGATACTAACTTCCTAGTCCACCCTGACCTTTGGCATAACAGAAATTTGTCAGAGCAGTATTCAGAATACTGAGTGGAGATAAAACTACAGAATCCATTCATGCACATCAGCTCCTGCTAATATTTCCATTCCTTCCGTTGTCTTCTCCATTTTGATTATTCTTCTTACAAGCCATCCAAACATAAACCATTTTTATCCTGAACTTTCCTAATAACTCTCTTCTTTCCTAAAATGGAGCAAGCAATGGACTGAAATGGCACACAAAAGTAAACTCTTAACACATGTACCAAAATTTACATATGAAATGCCTTACCTAAGTGAACAAAACTGAATATCTGTTGCACTTAAAGGTTCTACAGCTGCCAACAGTTGCATTCTTTAGCAAGTCTAAACACACAGCATATAAATATTGAAGCTTTTAGAAGTTCTTACCATCAGGAGTATCATAAGTGAGAGTTTCCATGGAAACAAGGTAATCATCTTCAAAAGGATGATTATACTAAATAAAAAGGACCATTAAATATTAGAATAAATGACTAAAGTGACGGTTTTAACACACATGATAACAATTGTTTTTAGGACAATTTGTTTTTATCCAAACCAAGAAATTATCAGTGCGCTGGTTTATTGGCCAAAGTCAGAAGTTGGCAATTTGGAAATATAGGATTCCTAGGGGAAACAGGTATATTTTAAGCATGTATGCAGGCCACTCAATTCCAAGGCATAGCCAGGAATGACAAAAACGGGCATCAGAGATTTCTCAAAAGTGGTTCAGTTCCTCTCTTACAGTTTCCTCCAAACTTGGTCTGTAGTAGCTGAAAGCAGCCCCATAGAGCTACAGCTCACGACACGTAAAAATATCCAATCCGACACGCGACGAGGAAAACGTCCTGGAGCCAGACCTGGCCACGTGCCAGCCCAGGACGTTTCCCTGCCCAGGGAAGCTTACACCCCTGGGTAAACACACGCATCTCCGGG
>NW_021940488.1:172753-271267 GCF_001715985.3 Manacus vitellinus
CGTTTAAAAAACTGGGACGGGCCACTTCATGTGAAATAGATGTCAAGGGGCTGCCTGCGGTCAGGGCGCCTTGGGGTCGCCGGCCGGGCAGCTCCAGGGAGAGCTGTACACAACGTTGTCTTCCTGTCGGATTCGGCAGAGACGGTCAGAGGACTCGGGGCTGGGGAATTTCATGTTAAATGGCTGCCATGAGTCACGCCTTTCCCAGTCACTCCAACTGGTCCCGTGGCGTTCCAGGCTGGAGGCCACTGAGGAGAAGTCAGAAGCGCTCGGATGATGCTCTCCTGGGGTCAGATTCTGTGAGGGGCGCTGGAACCCGCACGACCAAAAGCGTGACCTGCCCACTAGCATCGATACTGTGGACATCATCCCGTTCCTCCCCAATATTTTTCATTCCCTTTCCATAAATAAAAAAAACAACAAAATGCCACCAGCGCGTCAAGTCCCCTAGAGCCTCCCATTATGAAGACATTTGCCACTCTGCGGATGTAAAGACAGAGATGTGTTTTTCATAGTGCCTTCTTGTCTAAAGCTGATTTGTATTTATCTACTTACTGTTTATTCAGATATAGTAAATGTTATTTTTTAAATGGCAGAGCTAAAGAGAAATGTATCAGTTCATCCATTTTTAAGCATTCTTACGTGGTTTGTGAAGTTTTCACAGCTGACAGGTTGTGTACTGAGGCCTTACCTTATTTCTGTAAGGTCTTGCCCTTTTTCTGGTTCTGCGTTAAGGCCTTACCCTTTTTCAGGGTTTGATTTTTCTGCCACCACTGCACAAACCCCTGTGTTCAGTGGTTAAATCACGTGTGTGTGTGGTGAGCAAGCCACCCAGAACATTAGTGAAGTGTTGATTTCAGCTTGCAGGAAGAGGAGAGATGGTGTGGTAATTCCAAGCTGACAGACTAGATCTCACTCCTATATTTATCACTCTTCTCCCATGATGATGAATGCAGGACAAATCATCTAAAAAACCTGCTAGAATCTCACTGATGATCACCTAATTGCCTGTTCTTTATTTTATTGATACCCACCTGGCAGTGGATTTGCAGAAGCTGTCAGCACTTTATATTCACTTTAATGGGAGCTGTATATGAATATATGAAAAATCTATTATAAACTCATATAAACTTCCTAAGATTTGAAAATAATAAATAAAGTGTAACTACCATGAATAAATCAGAATTTCTGTATCACAGATTGACTTGACAAAAACTGTGGGCACTTAGTAGTTTGAACTGAGTCCCTATAAGCTTTCCTTTCCATAGGTAAAATATACTACTAATTTTACTCCCCTGAATACAGGAAAAATAATTTCTGTGATACTTTCAACACTGGCATAGTTTGGAATAGTAGTAGAAATTTTATTAGTAGACAAGTAAGTCTATATATATATATATTTGGGCAAGCTTTACATGACGTGAAGAAAAAGACCTGATGCCTCACACTTAAAGAAGGATAAAAGAAAGTATTGGGTAACCAACTATTCAATTCTTTCAACAAAGTGCTAATTGCATGGAAAAAATACACCATTAAGTTTCTTGTGGGGAAAAAAAAGCACATTGTAATGTCTCTGGGTTTTTTCACCATAGGTTTTAGGGTCATCATGGCCTTCATTGTGGTGTTTTACTATCCCCTTGCAGTGCTTTGATTGAACTAAAGATTGAAATATAATGCACGCATAGGATGTGATGAATTACTTTTCTCTGACATTTCCTGGCTTAGGACTCACTCATTTTACAACCTTAATGTCTTTGAATTCCTTAATAGGTACTTTTATACTAGAAATAATATAAGTACCCGCCTATGCATTTTATATTTGAGGTAATCACCAACCTGTTATGTCAGTTTTATTGGCAGAAGATCAGTCTTTCAGCGAATCTATCCAGGGGATACTTTTGGCTGTTTTGAATTCATGCTACACCTCAAGAGAGTGACAGGAGCACTCAATTGCAAAGAATTTCTTCTACCACCCCTTTGAGAAAATGAGAGTGACATTCAGCACTTGTGCATTAAGACTGTCCTAAACCAACAGTAACTGGTAGATTTGATAATATATAACCAAAAATTTCAAACTCTATGACCTTAGGAATCACAAAGTCAACAAAAACTAGCTAGTGCTTGGGTGCATTTATGTAGACTGCGAAGCAAGGTAGTGCATCAAACTTTAGACAAGCAGAAGAAAGAAAACAAGGAAGAGCTATGGTGTTAAAACCTTGATGTAAGGTCCCTACACATCCCTATAGGAAGCAGCAGCTGTTAATTTGTCTTGTGTGACCAAAATTACCTATTTTTTCTTAACATTCCTCTGTAGTCCTTTACTCCTGTGGGCAATTTGTCTGTATTTCGCTTAAGTTATGGGTAGTTCACTTAAGTTTGTGTTTGCTGGGTTTAACAAAGGTTCCTTTACTGTAGCAATGCTTGGTAGTTTCAGTAACCTGTTGTAATGCTTTTGTGAAGTTGCATATTATTTCTGTTAAACCCTTTTTGCCAAAACCCCTATATTCTCACCAAATTAAGAGAAGTCTCGTAGAGAAAAGTGTGTAGTTTTTCTCCAAATGTGAAGTCAAGGTACCAAAGAATCAAAAGCCTGAAATAAAAGTGTAACACCTGGTAAAGCATGAAGCTTCTAAACCAGGTTGTAACAGCCACAAGGAAGCAGGGATCTTGGACAGTACCAGTGGAGAGATGAAAATGTTCTGGTCGCACAGTCAGTACACAGCCAGACTTCTGAGTCTTTGCTCTTAGGTTCTCACTCTTGCTCTGCCACTGGGAAATGGCACGTTGCTGTCAGCAGGAAATTTCCTACAGCTTGAAGACAGTCACCCTCTTTTAATCTTATGACTAAGTAAACAGTAAACATTGTGCCATTATAAGAGAATATGTTAATATGATGCAGAAACACACACATTTCAAGAAGAAAACTTCTTTGGTGCCTGTGTAGTGCTAGAAGTTTGTCCTCTGTTCTGTCCATCTTCAGCACTTCTATTGGGTATATCTGTGCAGAAATCTTTGACAGGAGATTTAACCTCAACTATTCTTTGATTAGTTTGACTTGTAGAAGATAATTTTTGGGACTGAGTTGTGTGTGCCATTGTTTACTCTGTGGTTTATTGCCATATGTAATTGTTTTATTCATGCTGTTTATTCATATTTGGAGAGGGCTGTGTCCTCTCCAGCTCATTACTTAGTTCAGCCTCAAGCTGTATTTTATCCTTTTAATCTTTTTATCACTTTTTTTATAGGTCAGAACATCTGCACTAAGTGATCATTTTTAGTATTCTGCTCTGAACTCTTTCCAGTCAGTCAATATCTATGACTATGTAGGCATCTGGAATAATAAATAATTTTCTGAAAACAACCTCTGAAGAACCATATAAAAAGCAATTTGCACATCTATTCTCTGTAAATGTTGATCTTCAGATACAGCCAAAACATCACATTGACTATTGAAATGACAAACTCATCTCTCTTCAGTATATTTCTTCAGGATTGCATGCCGCTTTCACCCTTCGTACAACAGAGTATGAAAGCGTGAAATAACTGCTGTTTTCCAGAAACTCCGCTTGTGTCAAGTCAGTGAATACAATTAGGGATTCAGAGACTGTACAAAAACACTGAGAAGTGTGGAGAGGGTAGTAGCTGTAGGCATACAGAAGAGCTGGCTACCTGTGTAAAAGGGAAGCGTGAGCATCCCAGGAAAACACCGCAGTAAACAAGTCAGCACAGGCCAGGTGCTGCAGCAGTCACTGTGTACCATCACCTCTGTGAGGAGCCTTGCCTTCCCTGCTCTCCAAGAGGTAGGAGAGAAAGCAGTATTTTACTCCTCCTTGCTCACAACCCCATCTAAAGTCATAAATTACTTTCCTCACATAAGGCAGCCCCTGCATGAGTGTCTGTTAAACAGACAAATGTTTCCAAACCTTATCATAATTAAACACACCCAACCACTCCATAACTCTGCTTATATAAAGCGTAGAAAAAAACAAAACAAAAAACCAGACACAGTTGGCCATCAGGAAGGCATCAAAAATCTTGTCTGTCAAGCCAAATACTTTGCTGAGTTCCCAAACACAGTACTAGGTTGAGTAACATTGTTTAGCTCCCTCTTTCTGAAAATAGTGTGCAGGCCTGCTGGAAGCACATTTGAGCAGGCTCTAAGGCTGTGCTAGCTGGATTGTTTGTTTTCTGAGGGTTGTGTACTGCCCTCAGTTGTCAAGAGCATATGTAATTTTGTTTCTGAGTAATTTTATTAGTTCCAGTCTAATCAGTTCTCTGCCAGAATGGGACTTCGCTATTTTAATTTTTTTTCCTAGTCTAATGGGTTTGGCTGGGATGAATCTAACTCTTCACAGCAGCCCTGTGGTGCTGTTTTTTGGATTTGTGGCTAAAATGGTATTGGTAAGACTTTTATTATGTGGCTATTGCTGAACAGTTCTTGCAAACACAAGGTTTTCTCTTTTTTTCCCACTGTCCTGCTCCTCCCCCACTCCAGTGAGTATGACTAGGCGGGATCTATGCAAGAAGTTAGGAGGGGACCCAGAAGGACAGCTGACCTGAATTGACCAAAGGGATATTCCATGCCATATAGCATTATGCTCAACAATAAAAACTGCGGTAGAGGAAGAAGAAAATGAGGGATTTTTACTTCCATGTTGGCCATTGCTTGTAGACCTCTCTTGTGGGAAGTAGCGAATCATTGCCTTTGCATCACTTAATTTTCGTGGGGTTGTTTTCCCTTTTTCCTTCACCTACTGAATTTTCTTTATTTTGACTCTTGAGTTTTCTTGCATTTCCTCCTCCTATTCTCTCCCCTGCCCCACTGGGGTGCATGTGGGTGCTTGGCTGCTGGTGGGACTCAACCTACAGAAGCTGGTTATTTCTGAAGCCTTCTGGTCACTGAAATATGTCTGACTGTAAGCTCATTTATAAAGGCAGGTCCCACATTCAACCACCGTGTCTGTGACTTGAGGAACAAGCAATTACTAGGACAGCAATTAACTTGAAATGGTCAATGCTCTTTTCCATCACATGTGGGAATGGAGAAGTGAGAACAAATATAATTTTTAATCATTGAGGGCTCAGGGCACAAACCTCAGGAATCTGACCTAATAGCATTGTACTATCATTGAAGCAAAGGATGAGAATTTCCTTGAAAAGGAATGAGTGATTCTTTTTCCTTTCACTACTCACCACTTTCCTCAGTTCTCAGCCTCTGCTGAAACTGTCTGGATTAAATTTTGCTCCAAACCCTTCACTCTCTCTGGCATTTTGTGGAAGTAGCTCCTGCTTGGATTGGCAAAGAACTGAGTGTCACCAATGTGCTGAACAAATGCCACAACTCAACAGTCACATCATGCCCCTTGCACAGATGTCAAACTGTTTCACAAAACATGTCAAGAATTATTAACCTTGCTTGGGAGATAGAAAGCTCAAGGCACAGAGCTAAGTGAATTGCCCACAGTTTTGTGCATGCTGGTGGCACATTGGTGAAAAGGCTGTAAGCACATATACAGTTCTAGTCTAGCATCCCCCTGCTTGACAGTATTAACATCTAAATATTCATAGCCAGTTCCCCTGGGTGCTTTCACACACACCAGTGTGGAAGGCTCAGGATTTATCCCCAGGTTGCTGGTCCTCCTGAGGCACGCATGACTGCCTGTCATGTCCTATCCGATCTTCCTTTGAAGGAAGGGAAGCAACCATTGCGTGTGACCTCATCCGTTCCTGACAGCTTGCACAAATGAATGATCGCAGTAGGATACATTGGAAGTGGTATCAAAGCATGTCCATCTGTAACAGAAGCCACTAAAAGATGTGCTGTAATCAGCACTGCTACCTAACCTGTGTCCTGCATGAGCAGATTAAATTGTTTTAAAATGTTTGAACACAGCGCTCATTGTGATCAATGTCATTCTGTTGATCAGATCAGTGGGAGTGAAGAATAAAACCACATTTACTCAACAACAAATATTGGCAGTGCTTCCGAAACAGGCCAAGGGCTTATTGAAAAGAATATTGATTGAGCCAAGAAAACATCAAGCAGTTATAAAAGTTTAATCATATTCTCATTCAAGCCTGCCTTCAGTGCCAGGAATTAAAATTCCCCCGTCTCCTGAGGCCGGAAGATACATTTCCATAATGTTCTGTAAACTTCCAATGCTTTGCATCTGTACCAAATGGTGGAATTATTCATTGCAAATGATTTAGCTGAGATACATGGCGCTTTCTGCACTGAGTGTACAAATTATGCACAAACAGGCTGTGATTTTTTGAATGTTTCTCATTTGCAATTGTTTAACAAAGAGCTGGGCAAACGAGTTAGCCTCGAAGGTATTTTTGAAGTGGTCAAAACAAATATTTAGTCTTCATGATTCAACAACATATGCCCGGTCCCTCGAATCAGATGAAATTAGAACGATTCCTCAGCTAGAAAAGATTAGTTTCATTAAAAGAATGTGTCTATGTCTTTATTAGAAAACTGCTGATAGACATTTACAGTTGCCTGAGAGAGCTACTGTGTGCAGAGAGTGAAAGGCCACATTCAGAATGGCATATTTTGGCACAAGTGCTGCGGCAGTGTCCGGTTATAAAAGTTGTATGGGGTCTAAGATCACAGAAGAAGTTAGTATTTGCCAGGAGTAAACAAGAAATAGTTTTTCTGGGCTGCAGTTTTGCAGACTCACACCTGTCTAAGCTAAGCTCACTGCTGTGGAGAACAAAAAGAAAATAGAGCTATGCCTGAGCTAATGTTTCGCTTACTCTTTCAGTCCTCTGCCTCTCTTAGCTCTGTGGTAATCTTTATGGACGTCAAGTGTTGCTGGGTCTGTCCTGCAAAGGAACATGTGAACATAGCTGGGGTAGCAGTATCTCAGTTGGCTTTGACTTCCAAATAACTGGGACTGCAGCACTAGCAAGGGTGGTAGGGTTCCACAGGGCATGGACACTTCCTCTACACACGTGTGAGAGTCCTCAAACATGCTGCTGTATTCTCAAGGATTTTAGTATTCTTCTCCAAGGATTTTTGGCTCAATTAGCGTTGTGTGGCATGTACACCCATGTGTTGTAAAACTGACTTATATCCTACCCAGAATAAGATGTGCTGGGCATCCTTCCACCATTGCAAAGCTTATAAGAATTCATGGCTAAAAGGTCAGTGGGCAGCACAGATATGTCTTGATTGTCTCAGACCCTGACTCCTGATGACTGTGAACTGCAAAATGAGGAGTTAAACCTATCTGGACTCATAGGCTTCAATTTTCTTTGGCTGGCCTGTCACTTCTGAGGTGCAAAAGACAGTCGCATTGCTACATGGAGTTCTCAATTTCTGCCCTTCCTCTTTCTTGCACTCAACCGTTCAGTTGCTTTCTTCTGTGAGATCTCTTCAAGGATGTAGGAGGAAATTTCATATATGAAGAATACTTTAAAATTAAGATAAGGTCTTTGTGAAGGTGACTGACAGACTGGGGTGCGGAAAAAAAAATAAAATCAAAAGGGATATGTAAAGACCTGGCAGCTGGAGCTAGGGTAGAAAATAAAAACCTGTGATGCATTGGTAGGGGTAGCTTGGGTGCAGATGGACACAAATAGGAGCAAGGCCAAGAGGAACAGGGAAAGCCTTGAAAAATTTCTTGAACCATCAACAGATGCACACAGTGTGGATGCTTGGAGGCCCTTTTCTCAAAGCAAGAAGGAGAAACTACATTTCTCTACTTGAAAGCAAAAAAACCGACCAACCAAAACAAAACCAGCAAGAAGATATAAACTAATTCTTCTTATGATTTATCTGGGAAGGAAACAGTCTAAGTGGCAAGTGCAGAGCACTGGGTTCTGCAGAGCTGTTTTGTCCTGAGGCACCTTGCCTAAATTGACTTATCCAATCTTGCATCTAACACTCATGGATTCATAGTAGAGTACCCCTAGCTGCAGCTGTACACCTGTTGCACAAGCCAGTACGATGCTTCCTGATGGCACCTATGCTTAGAAATGCCCCATTTGAGGACAAGTTCCCAGCCTACAGTGTTATACCCCAGTCCTTCACACATCATCCAGCAGCACCCCTAATGCTTATTGTGTGACTGAACTCTGTGTGTGTTCATTGTTCTGCTTTGGCGAGGTGAATGTTGTGCTCCCCATCACTTAATCCAACATTTTGAGCATCACACAACACCATGCTCAGTTAAAGATTCAGTTTGCTTTTGGGCACAATTCAATGAAATAATTTAGAAAGAAAAAGAAAGTATTGCTTTGCACTTTTTTCTGCCTTACTCTTATGATGCATGAGGTTAAGATTTATTTGCTTAGACATTTCTATGCGATTAGAGAGGGTCTGGTAAGGTGGACACAGACCTATATTGTGAGGTGGGGGGTAAGATTGTCTCAACAAGGAGAAGGGTGCTGGGAGGGAGTAAAGAAGCTGCTAGTCAAGGGGTTGTACCTTTTGCTTATATGTTTTAAAGGTGATACCATACATGGATTAGCAGCGTGTGGGGAAACAACAGATGATGAGGAATCATTTACAGATACAGAATAGGATTACTTTTAGAGGGAAAATTGGAGCTGGATTTATAAAGCTCACTGTGTCCGGTCCCCATATTACTGCAGAGGTTGTAGTGAAATTGACTGCACGAAATCTCCTTTAAGAAAAGTTTATAATTGTTCAGGCTGCTCTATCTCTGCACTCTTTTCGGTATCACGGAAACATGGAGATTGATCTGTAGCCAAGTACTAATCTCATAAACTCCACAAAAACTAACACCATCTGTGGCAATTTTTACTGCAAAATTACTACAACATGTGAAATGCATCTCTCAGTCTGATAAGCAGAGCCTTGTCATGGGAATAGTGTCACAAGGCCTCCTTGTACCATGGCTCTCATTTCCAGATGTCTCTGTTTTAGATATATAGGGAAATATGCTCTATTATATCTCTTTAGTAAAAAGGAAAGTTCATCTTCTCAGTGTGCCTTGAATGTCAATACAAAGCAGAAATGAAAGAAATTAAAGTAAGCAGCACAAGTAGCACATATGTAAGTAAACAGTTTTCTCCGTTGCAGAGCTACTCAGAAAGTACTTTCAGATGCAGAAAGCCATTTTTATCTGTCCCCTTCTGCTTGTTGTCAGGGTCTGACTCCTTCTCCCTCAAGCTTGCAGTAGTACTTTGAACAAGTAGAAGAAAACAGAAAGGATTTGGAAGGGGGGAAAAAGCCACCTCAGCCACAAGCAGACTAAACAGTGGGAACAGGAGAAAAGACATGGACAAACAACCCATCATAACCCATTCATATCTGATTTTCTTGCTCATCACATATATATTCCCTTCTACCAGCAGCAGACTGGCTTGCCACAAACATGCTTTGCCATAACGACTTTCAGGAGAAGTCAAAGGGGAGGGGCTGGAAGGATTTTGATTTCAGGATTTCTCTTCTGTCTGAAATAACATTAGTGGACAAGGGAATGGCTCCAGATATCGTTTATCTGGATTCTGTAAAGATTTTGACATGGTGCCCTACAATATCCTTCTCTCTAAATTGGAGAGAGATGGATTTGATGGTTGTATCCAGAGGGTAGTGGTCAATAGCTCAGAGTCCTAATGGACATCAGTGACAAGTGGTGTCCCTCAGGGGTCTGTACTGGGACAAATATTATCTAATGTCTTCACTAATGATGAAGGGATTTGAGTGCACCCCCAGCGAATTTGGAGATGACACCTAGTTGAGCGGTGCTGTTGACACACCTGAAGAACAGGATGCCATCCACAGGGATCTGGACAAGCTTGAGAAGTGGGCCCATGGGAATCTCATGAGGTTTAACAAGACCAAGTGCTAGTACTGCACCTGGGTCAGGGCAACCTTCAGTATCAATCTGGGCTAGGGATGGACAGAACGAGAGCAGCCCTGGTGAGAAGGACTTGGGGGTGCTGGTGGGTGAGAGGCTGGACATGACTCGGCCATGTGCACCGGGCTGCATCCAAAGCAGTGTGGGCAGCAGGTCAAGGGAGGTGGTTCTGCCCATTGACCCTGCTCTGGTGAGACCCCACCTGCAGTGCTGCATCCAGCTCTGGGGTCCTCAGCACAGGAAGGACATCTGCCTGTTGGAGCAAGTCCAGAGTAGGGCTACCAAGTTGATCAGAGGGATGGAGCACCCCTTCTATGAGTAAAGAATGAGAGAATTGGGATTGTTCAGCCTGAAGAAGAGAAGGCTTTGGGGTGGGCCTAATTGCGGCCTTCCAGTGCCTCAAGGGAGCACACAAGAAAGATGGAGAGAGACTTTGTATAAGGCGTGTAGTGACAGAACAAGGGGGAATGGCTTTAAACTGAAAGAGGTCAGGTTTAGAATAGATATAAGGAAGAAATTTTTTACTGTGAGGGTGGTGAGGCAAAGGTTGCCTGGAGAAGCGGTGGCTGCCCCATCCCTGGAAGTGTTCAAGGCCGGGTTGGATGGGGCTTTGAGCAACCTGGTCTGGTGGAAGGTGTCTCTGCCCATGACATGATTGTAACTAGATGATCTTTAAGGTTCCTTCCAATCCAAGCCATTCCATGATTGTATGATTCCATGATTTGTCGAACAGTTTCCACCTAACTTTTGTACCTACTGTTCACATTTGGCTTCTCTTCAAAGATGTGGCAGCATTTGGCATTTCTGGAGAGGAGGCAGTGAAGGTGACAACAGAACACATCCTGTATCTGAATGGGCACGAATGTGCTTTCTGCAACAATCAAAACCATCAGAAAATAACAAGGTAAGATTTATAATTGTGTTCTCCAGAGGCATTTACTAACCCTGACAGGCAGAACACATGTTTTTGGGAGCTTCCCTTCTTAGGGAGCAGCACTACATCTTTATTTTGTTTGATTTTTTATATCAGCTTTTTTAGGTGGTAGATCTCATGTGCTGACCTTTCACTACAAGAACTTCCTCTTCCCACTGAGGATCTAAGGAAAATCAGTTCCTAATTTGGGTCCTTGGGAATCTCACCATCTTAGATATAAAAAATTGACTGATAATTAAAAAGCTTGGATTTTTTGTGTGGTTTTTTTCATTACTTAGAAGATTACTAAATTATTATATTCTTTCCTAGAAGCTGATTGCTAACTGACACTGCCATTAGAGGCTGAGCTGGTGAACGGGATATGAAAGGGAAGACTGACCTAATTAAAAAAATAAACGAGGACAAGGGAATTAAGATTCTCTTTTGATATAAGCACCCTTAGTATAATAAAGGAACAATGAAAGAACAATAAACCCAGGTTTAATTGCAAATGTTCAACTTTTTCCTCTGTTAGCAGCTTTTTAAAAGCGAGCTGTGTTTTAAATCTGAGGGGATTTGAAATCCTCCAGGATAGAAGCAGTTTGTCAAATATTTGTAATTTAAATAAAAAGAGAAGGAAAAGTGCAAACTCTTCCAATATTGTCCAGAACCATTAAAGCTATGTGCTGGAGGTATGCTGCCAGTGTAAAAAAAAACCCACATAATTTTTATTGCTTTGGGGACAGAGATGGAAGGAACACGTGAACGGATGGTAAGAATGAAAAGCTCTGCCTGAAGCCTGATGGGAGTTTAGTTTCTTTTGATACACTCAAAACTGTGTCAACCCTTTCCATGAATATTTCATTGGTTTTTAAAAGGGAAATGATCATGATTCTAATACATCACTTCTTTAAAAAAAGTGTTTTCAAAAAACTTATTTCATTCCTTCCCTACATCCTTCTGCAATAGCCCACAGAAATGCTGTGCTACATAAAAGGTTAATAAGAGTCTGAATAAATCAAGAATTTGATATATTCTTTAGATGTCAGTGTGAAGAAATTCTGTTCTGGTTTGCAATCAATGGGATCATTGACTTATATGGGACCACAAATGGATTGTAAGTTCATATTCATTGACTTATATGGGACCACAAATGGATTGTAAGTTCATGTTAATTTATCATTCTGAGTGTACTTTGAGTTTTCCAGGAAAGGTGAAATCTAAAAAATCTGTAATTGCCATGTATATTCAAAAAGCCAGAAGACTAGATGGCTTATGGGATAGGAGAATAAAATATTGACAATTTTCTCTTTACATCAGTTGCTCAGACTCTATTGAGAATTGCCATTCAGAGAACATTTAGTGACTCGTGAGGAAGAATTTACTCTGTTTCCTAAATAAACAGTTTTTCCACAGCATGGAAAATTCTGCATGCCAATGCACCCATTTCTACCTTGCTAACTTGCATGGCTAATGAAAATAAGACAGAAACAATGAAAGGTGCTTTTGTTTTTCTGGATGGTTGAACATTCTCAGTGAATAAACAAAAGATATCTTGAGTGGTTAGTTCCCTTGCTATTTGAGAAATCAGGTGCAATACCACCAGTGCCTCTCCTCAGGTAGAAGAAACTGCTGGGCAGATTATCACTATTTCAGATTCTTATTTGTAACATGGTTAATATGCTTGTTTCTGAGTGCTAGACAATTTCAGAAGACAATTTTGGTTTGTACCTTTGCACGGGAGGTGATAAGTGTGTCTGACCACTTCGGGCTCTACCTTCAACAGTGTGTTGTTGGAAAAGTTTTGCAATTCCATTAAGGCATCAAGGAAGGCCAAATCTCAGACAGACCCTCAGATTAAATACTGTATACTTTCTGCATAAGGTTTTGTTGCACCCTGGTAGAAGCAACTGAGTTGTCAAGTACTGTCCAAGGTACAGAACAGTCACAACATGAACATACCTCTCCATAGCCTTTGTCTCTTCTTTTCCTCTTTCCCATGTTCTGACATTTAGACTTTGACTTTTAGACATGTCCCTTAGGGACAGAGATTGTCACACCATGATATCCCTTTCATGAGGCCTGATTGTTGCTACCTCCTCTCCCTTTTAAGGTTTCTCCCCCTGCTTCTTCTTTCCTGTGGTCTTTTTGGGTGTTATGTGACTCTGTCCAGACCTCCCTCCCAGCCTCTCCAGTATTTTGCATGGGATGTGAGTTAATCTTTGGTTTTTTTAAACAGTGCAGCTTTAAATGAGACAGAAAAAATGAGGCCTCACTTTCAAATTGGAGCCAGCATCATTTGATGGTTTAGCAATTTAAAAGCTAGTGTTCATTGCAGTGTTGTTTGTAAGCACAGTAAAAACTGCCTAGCAAGCTGTCTTAAATTTTCTTACAGGTTGTGGATTCCCCATCCCCAGAGGTGTTCAAGACCAGGCTAGATGAGCCTCTGAGTAATCTGGTGTAGTGGAAAGTTCCATGCCCATGGCAGGGGGTTTGGAACTAGGTGATCTTTAAGGTCCCTTTCAACCTAAACCCTTTTGTGATTCTACTGCAGAGGAGGTGGAAATAGAAATTAAGTAGTGACACAGGAACACTTTTAGAATTACTGTCCAAGTTATCTTTGATGGCTGAATCTTCTCTCACATGGCTGATGTAAGGCAAAAATCAGTACAGGCCTAAGCAGAAGATACCACTTTTCAAGTTGGTCCATGTAGTCCAACACGATAAAAGTAGTTCCATTGAAGTTCAACTGCTGGCCCTGCACAGGGCAGCCCCAAGAATCACACCATGGGCCTGAGAGCACTATCCAAACCCTTCTTGAACTCTGTCAGGCTTGGTGCTATGACCACTTCCCTGGGGAGCCTGTTCCAGTGCCCAACCACCCTCTGGATGAAAAAACTTTTCCTAATATCCAGCCTAAATCTCCTCTGACACAGCTTCATGTAATTTTCTCAGGTCCTATCCCTGGTCACCAAAGAAAAGAGCTTGGTTCCTACCTCTCTGCTTCCCCTCATGGGGAACTTGTTACTGCAGTGAGGTCTCCCCTCAGTCTCCTCCAGGCTGAACAGACCAAGTGACCTCAGCTGCTCCTCATATGACTTCCCCTCAAGGCCCTTCACCATCTTCATTGCCCTACTTTGGACACACTCTAATAGCTTTGTAGGTTTCTTATATTGTGGTGACCAAAACTGCTCACAATATTCAAGGTGAGGCCGCCCCAGTGCAGAGCAGAGCAGGACAATCCCCTCCCTTGACCAGCTGGTGATACTTTGCCTGATACCCCCCAGGACATGGTTGGCCCTCCTGGCTACCAGGGCACTGCTGACTCATATTCAATTTGCCCTAAACCAGGACTCCCAGGTCCCCTTCTGCAGCACTGCTTTCCAGCGTCTCATTCCCCAGTCTGTACGTGCATCCAGGTTTGGCCCATCCCATGCAGAATCTGGCATTTGCATTTGTTAAACTTCATACAGTTGGTGATTGCCCAGCCCTCTCATTTGTCGAGATCTCTCTGCAAGGCTCTTTGCCTTTGAAGGAGAGACTCGGAGAGCTACATGTACCATCAGAAGGTCTGGCTGGTTGGAGGCCTCTGGCATGGCTGGTGCAGGGACTCCAGCAGCTACAGGGGAATGAGCTCTGCAGTGTGTCAGAACCATACCTGAGGGGGTGTGCACTAGTAAGACTGGGGATAAAAAGATCTCTTTATGCCCTTCTTCACCAACTACTGGGTCTGTTCGCTGCCTCTGTTGGCTGCTCCCAGATGGTTGGAGGGGAGCCCTTCTTGCTCGCCCTGCCTGTGTGAACTCCCACATTACACCCTGTTGCCACTCTGTTCACCGTGCTGCCTACGGGCCCCTTATGAGAGAGTGGGAACAGCTGACTCAGCCCATGCTGAGGGAGCCACTCCAGGGCAAAAGCCGCCAGCTCCACATGGCTCTTGGCCATCTCCTGCAGTTTCCCTGGCTCTAGAAATTCCCCCTGCTTGCAGTGATTCCCTGCTCTGCTGTGTGATGTGCCTGCACTGGAGCTGTTTGCCTTGGCGAGTGACCATTACTTATGGGGTTTTTTATGTCAGGTTTATAATAACGGCAGGTCAAAAAGTACAGTGTAAAACTACATAGATTTCCTTTTTTTTTTTTTTTGGAGTATTATACTGTATTTAGCAGAAGTTTTCAACATGGCATTTAAAAATCTCTCCCTGATATCTTCAGCAAGTTCTATAATCATGCAAAACTTCTAGAAATCTCTCCAAGTAAATGGACATACACCCTTGCACACAGGGAACTCCAGCTTTGGGTGTTCAGCTGAGTTTTTAGCTTTTATGGTCTGTATGGTACAGCTAATCTTACATAAGAGCAAAAATTAAATGCAACTATGAGATCTCTTCCACATCATGGCAAGCTATCATCCCATTTTGTCATGGATGCATGACTATAGCATAAGGTTTAATCCTGACTGTTAATGCTAATTTCATATCTACTAAAACAGGCAATTTACTTGTGGCTTTGAATTCCTATATTCTCAGGAAAAAAAAAGTACCTATTTATTTTCTTAGCATATTGCGCCACTAGAAAAGGAGATAATTTTAGGACAATTAGGAATTGTTTGAAAAAGGGGACTGTCAGGCTAATTACTGCTAGCTGTTTGGATGCAATAAAGTGTAAGTCATAAGGATTTCTTAACATTAAAAGAGCTTATATTAGAAAAGAAACTATCAATTACCCTGTGGATTGGCAAAGCTCACCCAGCTACACAGAGTGAATTTAAAACCTGTAATTCTTTCCAAGGTGAATATGGTGACAAAATGATTAGCTATTCTCGGTGCACATCCATCTTAATTAAAGCCTACCCCCCTGTGATGATGATGCATGCAGTCCAGCTTTACAGACACTCACAGCTGGTGTCTGCATCAATCTTGCTGACAAAGACACTTCTTGAGAGCATCTGCTATAATGTCTTTTTTCTCCCGTGTGGGGCAAAATCGCTCCCGTGGGCTCTAGCAGCCCTCAGGATCAGCAGCTCAGCACTGCCCTAAACCACATAAGTATTTGCTAAGGTGTGTACATAACATGATCCAACACTGGGCTTCTTTTTCCTGCTGTCTATTAAACTAGTAATAGACATTCTGATAGTCAGGTCAACTTACAGCTTACCCTTGTGACTACAAAGCAGGTCCAGAAAGATGAGCTGCAGCTTCACACTTGACAGGTTTTCTGTGTGCCACCATATTCCACTGATACACTTGATGAGCAGCTGACAAGTTTATAAAAATAAGACCAATAGAAATTGTGGCCATGATGCATTTATCTAAAGCAGCTGTTTATCAAGTTGTGCTTTAGTAGTGAAAGGAAGTGAACTTAAAAAAAATTGTAAATTAGATAGACTCATGCATAGTCCCAAACATGCGGAGTCACTGTAGGTAAATAATTTTTGAAATTATGTGCCACAGTGTTTACATTAAAGTGGAAAGATATTTGCTTCTTAATTACACAGGTTTCTGCTAAATGATTTTTAGATTAAAGTGTAGAAAATGAGCATGTCATCTACACCTTTAAAATTTAGCTTAACAAAATATGGCAAAGAATTTCCTTATATTTATCATTTTTTAATGCAACACAACACTCACCTTGAATTGGTAATTCACTTCATATAATTACAGTTACACAGAAAAATTAAGCAAATTTAAAATGCTCTTTTTAAAATCCCTTATAAAAAAAAAAGTCAGTATACGTAGATAGTAGTCATTTTTCCAAGCCCATCACTTCATTAGTTTAAAACCAGAAGTCCAAAACACAGCTGCCCACGCTGCTTAGATTGAACCATTTTATTTTACATATTGTAAAGGCAATTCTGAAGGACACCACCCTCATCGGCTTCAAATAGAAAAGCATTAGATTAAGAGAAGTGGCTTTCTGAAGTCTGGGTGTGAGAAAACTGATACTGACAGTGACATATTAATGTGTCAATGATGAATAAATACAAGAACTTAATATTCAAACCACCAGCAATCTCATACATCATTCTCTCTCTCTCTTTTTTTTTTTTAAGGATGTAAAAGATTCAAATGTCAGAACTATAATGTCAGGACTGTTTATAATGTCAAGTGATGCATATTGCATGCTCTTACTATACCTAGAACCTGGGATAATAATGGTAGATGATGGAGTACATTTAATTTGCAGTGGACATGGATTTGAAGGGAATTTGGAAGAAAAACATTTTCGTATTGAAGTCTTAAAAATTGTTTTGTTCAATCTGCACCAATCCTTGCACAAATTACTTTGTATAAAACTGATGCTTCTAACAATAACTAATATTAGTGTGATGCCTACAGGGCACTGTCAACCAGGGAGAACTTAGTCTTATAATATAGTAATTTGATAAAACTTGTTACAGACTTGAGAATCAATCCCAATAGAACCAGAAAGAACTATAATTTTCCCTTTGCAGATATTTCATGCCATTCCATCTCAGCTCATAGAATTAATCTTATTATTTATAAAGTAAAGTTGTGTTGTTTTGAGCCTGGTTTCCTAAAAAATGAGGAATATGTGATCATGCCATCTGCAAATGCCTTCCCTTCACTCCTGACAGCTACCACCTTCAGAGACAATTGCAACCCAGTTTGAAAGGAGGTAAAATCTCAAAGAAACTCAATTGTTAAAAGCTTTCACCCAGGTATCTGTGCAGGACAAAGATACTTAAATTAGTACTCCCTGTCAGGGAAAGGCTGTCTGTTTTGGAGAAGCTAGCAGTGTCATAATCAGGGGTGAGGCCAGTGAAAACAAATTGTTTTGCAAAGGAGGACATACAAGTCAAAGGACACAAATCTCTTGGAGTGCTTGCAAAATGATTTGGGTTTTAGCTATTCTTTGAACTTCTAATTTTGCTCTAGAAAGATAAAAAATTTAATTCCAGCACTTTTATAAAAGGTTAACTTGAAAGAACAGTAACTGAACCCTGAAAGAAACATCAAAATATCACATTATTTTAATTTACGGATGTAATAAAATCAAGAGTTGTAGGCTTGTTAAGGATGATACACATCTTGGGAATATTAAGCTGACTGAGGCGTTTCCCAGAGACTGTAATCCAATTTTAAGTACTGATTAGAGCAAATGTTAGATTAATACAAAGTAGGCTTTGCTCTTAATTGATCTAGATAGAACCCAGTCCTACCTAGAAGTTTGTGTCCACCCTTTAGGTAGTAGGGTTAAAAAACCCAGAATTAAAAGAAGAAATTTATTAACTCTGTGTCATCTAGAAAGGTTGCATTTTGTATTATTTTTATTATTTTATTGATTTATGTGAACAGAAGAGAATGTGCTGGTTTCAGCTTGGATAGAGGTAATTTTCTTCATAGTAGCTGGTATGAGGCTGTGTTTTGGATTTGTGACCAAAACAACATTGATAACACAAAGATGTTTTCATTACTGCTGAGAAGTGCTTGCATAGCATCAAGTCTTTTTCTGCCTCTCACCCCACCAGTGAGAAGGCTCGGGGTGCACAAGAAGCTGTGAGGGGACACAGCTGGGACAGCTGACCCCAGCTGACCACAAGGATATCTGACACCATATGGTGTCATGCTCAGCATATACAGCTGGGGAAGAAGAAGCAAGGGAGGGAATGTTCAGAGTGATAGCATTTGTCTTCCCAAGTCACCATTATGCTTGATGGATCCATGCTTTCCTGGAGCTGGCTAAACACTTGCCTGCCCATGGGGAGAGGTGAATTAAGTCCTTGTTCTGCTTTGCTTGAGTGCACAGCTTTTTCTTCACCTTTTAAATTGTCTTTATCTCAGCCCACAAGTTTTTGCACTTTCACTCTTCCCCGTCCCACTGGAGTGCAGTGAGCCCCCAGCTGGGTGGTGCTTAATTGCTGTCTGAGGTTTAATGACAACATGCTCATAGAGACCAAGTAAGTTACTTTTACTGCATCAAATACCTTTTCTATTATAGGCAGCTGAAGCTGGTTTTTTTCTGTGTGGCTGCCACAGTCATGAGCAAGGAAAAGAATAAAGAAAAAAAAGGAGATATATGAAGAGTGAAAATTGTTACTCCTGGAGCAGGCTGCTCGCTATTGCCCGAGCAGGATTTAACAACATCAAGCTCTCTGAATATATCAAATATTATCTTCCTTGAAATGATGACACAAAGGCCACATCTGTCACTGGATCCTTCAGACGCTGTTCCTCCTGCCGTTCTGTATGACTTTGAGTACGTTGGAAAGGTCAAAACTTTTCGAAATCAATTCCATTAGATCCTCATCGCTTTCCACACCGTTGATAAACTCTTCCAAAGTCAGTTCCCCTAAAAGAAAGAAAATACTCCTTAGGAACTAAGAAACCCAGCAATCATTGTCCATCCAACACAAGGCCACTCATGCCAGACTGAGTCCCTTAGGAAGGTTTCTGTTCTCTGCTGATAGGCAAATGCAGGAAGAGCATTTGATAATGTTTTCCTACTTTGCATCAGTCAGATCCTAGAACTCAGAGTCACTTTTTTTTATGTTAAAACAGGTCAAACACAACTTTCACTGAAGTCTGAGACAATTGTAAGTGCTCATAAATGTGTGTAACAGGGCACTAATGAAGCCTGTATCGAGGCTGAATTTAGATTTATGGACCAATTCTCAGTGAGCTAACTGGAATTTATCCTATAGCTGGTTTTAACAGAGATTAGAGTGTGATTTGCTGAGGATTACTAGGCATAGTACCTGTGTTGACTACTAGGATTATGTAGAGCCATGATCGGATATACTAAAAAAAACTGGCTAAGTGGTTTGATTGGATAAATTCTTCCAGGGAACTGAAATGGTCATTTAGAGTGTGATCTTTTGGGCTCATGTCAAAATCAGCTAATAACTTAGAAGGTGCAAGACAACTTTAAAATCTCTTCTACTGAAAAATCAGAATACTGTTTTACTTTGAGAAGGAAAAACAAAGCTTGGTTTAATAAGAAAGGCTTGAATCTTTCCTCTGAGAATGATTTAAAGTTTCTTGTGAAATTCACAACAATGAATGATTTCTCATTAAAATAAGAAATGACAAAAGGCCAGCAAAGGAAAATAGCTGGATAAGTTAGGGCCCCAGGGTGCAGGGGAGCAGGAATTCAGGTCATGTACATGTCTGGTGAATGCTTAGCTGGCTGACTTTTGGCTCTTTTCAGGTTTTAGTACTACCTGTAGGGATTTTTTTGGTGGTTTTGTTTCTGTCTATGGCAGCCTTGGAAACTTCACTTGATGTGAAAAAGGAAAACGATCAGCATTTGAAAAATGTGAAAACAACTTTCTACCCATAGTCAGTAAAGGCTGCTTTCTGTTTAGTCACATGTGTCCTTGCTACACCAGTGACAGGCTCATATAAAGAGGAAGGACATAATTTGACAGAAGTCCTGTCTCTTAGGCTTCAGTGAAAGTACTAAGACCCTGTCTAGGGGCTGGCATACAGTGCCCTGAGATTGTCTGTGCTGCTTCTTTCAATAGCAGTCCCCTTACATAATCATTCCAGAAGCAGAGACAAAACAAGCCATCTCTGTATGCTTATATGCATCCCTTGCTTTGCCACTCATCCTCTCACTTCTGCTGAACTCATATCCCAGGCATTCCTTTCCGTTCCCCTCCCCTTCCCTCTGTGTTGCCTCTGACTGAGGTCTTTGGGTGGATGGTGCTCCTGGACTCATCACATGGACATGTGGCATCATTTTCATGTTTATTCAGGTCAACTGGTCTTGAATTCCTTCCTTCTGTTCCCAGGCTGCACATTTCCAAGCACCACCAGCAGCGCACAAGAGCACAAACCGCACTGCAGTTGCCAGTGAGATGTGGCTACACTGGCAGGCCCAGGCTCGCTGCTGCCGTGATGGGCCTCAGATTTCCTCGAGCTAATGAAAATAAATTGCAAAACCAACAGGAGGTCTGTTCTAAGAATTGTTCTTTACAACCATGGGATTATTTATTGTTGTTTCATGTAAGGAAGGACATTGCAACTTACTTGTCTGTTTGCACGTTTCTTTAATAAGAAGCTACAGAGAGGCAGCGTAGTTGAAGCTAAACTTGGTAAAACTCGGCCCGTTCCTCAGGTGGAGCTAGTCCTGTTGCTTTGCAGCAATTAAAACACTAACAAACTATGGAAAACAGTTTGAAAGGGAATTGTTATGAAGATAATTCTCAATAAATCATGTTCTGGCTTTTCCTTGCTAAAATGTATGACACAAAATTATTTTTCCAGCTGATGTTTTAGCTCAGATACAATTGTTACTTGTAGTAAATATCTAGTCAAATTGGAGAATAATCATGGAATTTGGGTTTAGATGCTAGATCCTGACTGTGTTATTTGGAGTCCTTTTGTAATTTGTCTTCACCCAAAGAATGGGCCAAGGAGATGGGGGAAAAAAATTGTCTGCTAGTGCATCCTCCATATGTACCACAAGATCACTGTTTATACTCTGTATATTGTAAACAGCTTTTAAAAAAAGTAACATTCATACACCAAATAAGACCATAGAAATATCCCCCCAAAATGCCAAAAATTCCTGTCTGTGACTTCACTTTGTTCTGTAATGCTTTCCTAATATTCCTAGTTTGTCAGTGATTGCAGCAATTGATGTAAAATGTAATTGTCAGTGGAAGGAGGATCTTCAAGATTAGAAGTTTGAGGGGAGATATTCACATGTGAGAAGTTTTCTGTTAGAAACAACTCTGAAGCAGTGAACTGAAGTCTTAGTTTACAAATGCAAGTCCAATTGGCTTAATCTAGCTATCTTGAGGAAAAAAACAGTAGCATGTGTTTTAGCATGTGTTAACAGTCAGCCTTCAAGGGACATCCAATATGCTGTCCAATCCTTAGAACATGCTAGAGCATATACAACCATGCATCTTATTTGTATTTTTTTTAACTATTTTAGATAGATTAAGCCAATGCAAATACACTAAAAAAACCCCTCAATCACACTTTCATTTTGCTGTGCAACCAGAGAACTGGCATTTTTGGTGAACAGTGCAAGACCTCTGTGCTTTAGCACCTACTGCATGTAATTCCTATGTCACTGATTTACACTTCACTGTAAAGCTGAAATAATTTGGGGTAAAGCTGAAATAATATGGGTAAAAAAGAGTTTTGGCTTTCAGTTAATCTAAAACAGTCAGTTCTTCAGTAGTGTGTGCAACTCCCTCTCTTCCAGAGGAAAGTCCCTGCCAGTGCCAACAAAACCTAGATTCTTACCATCATTGTTCACATCTATCTTCTGAAATACCATGTTTGTGAACTCTTCAGCACTCATGTTGGTGTAGCCATTTATAGCCTGGATAGCCTGAGGGCAGAAACACAGAAAATTCTTTCAGAGTTTTTTCCATCAAGTTGTAAAAACAATACACTGGCAGCACCAGTAATTGCAATGCAACTCTTTAGTTCCCAGACCCTTTCAAAAAATCACTAAATAAATAGCTATTTCAAGTAAATCTTCAGTAATGAGGATTGCAATTTAATTAACATAACACAGCCTGAAGATTGCAAACTAATTTACATATCTCTGAAAGTCTGAAGAACCATGTGGCACCTCTGCTCTGTAATACACTTTAGATTCCACACCAGCATTTTTAACTGGCCCTAGAGAGTTCTGTGTCTTCAAAGTGCCCTATGGTCTATGTGATTTAAATACAGTACTGTTTTTCACAGCTGAATGCACATGCAGAGAAAGCCTAAGCTATTTTTCTATTAAGACATGTTTAACTTAGTAATCACTAACAAAGTCAGACCAGCAGTCCTGGAAGTTGGCAAAATGCACTTGACCTCCAAAGAAGTTAAGAAAACCAAAAGTATCCCCTCTAGTTTGTTTTTTTGGTTGTTGTTGGTTTTTTGTTTGTTTGTTTTCTTTTGTGTTTTTTTTTCTTTTGTTTGTTTTTCTGTAGGAAAAGGACTCAATATTTGGAGTAAAGGTATAAATTAATGTTTTTGAAAAATTGTATCCCATTCACTGAGATGGTAATTTTTACACTGTGGTGATCATTCGGGTTAATAAAATAGGAGCCTCCACGTTAACATCCAGTGGTTCAGATGCAACAAGGATGTGTTTACAGAGTTAGATTCAAACTCAATATCCCAATTAGTAATTGACTGGGAAAATATGTGCATATATAAACATGCATATATGTTCTATAATGGGCATACTGTAGAATTTGTTTTTCTACACTTGAATTATCTTGAGGTGAACTGTGTTGTGTAAGAAAATTCACTGTATGTGCCAGTTGTTTCTTTTGGTATTTCTGATATTATATTAGAAATCATTGTATTTAAATAAAATGTAAGTTAAACCTATTCAGCACTGATGTGAAATTCTTGACTGTCACTGTCTTTATTTTACTTTACAGCTTTTTAAAAACAGTAACCTTAATACATCAAATAAGACCATAAAAATACCAACCCCCAAAGTGCCCAAAATTCCTGTCCATTTCAAAAGGAAACGAGAATTTTTGCAAAAATGGGTACATAAACTTATTTGTATTACTAATTCATACTTTAGATACTTTTGGTGTTTTATATGTCTGACTCTGCTACAGTCTTCAGAATAAAGTTGTACTTCTGCCACAGAAGTAAATTTATTGTAGTGCTAAGAGTAAAGCAGTGGTTCCTGAAGTATCTGAGTCACTGTCTACCACTGTCACCTTAAATAGTTAAACAAAATAACTGGGCATTGAAAGGGTGCATGGTTATCTGGAAGGAGTTTTGATAATGATTTGTTGGTTCAAAGTTTGCATAGCTGTAGAGACAGATGAAGTTTTAATAGGAGTTCTGCGATTCTAAATTAATGTCTCAGATATGACGTATCTTTTTGGACAAGGCCTTTTTTACTGACATTTATTGTAATTCCAGGAAAAGTACTTTCCTTGTTTATGTTGTTACTTTGCTCTGTAATGAGTCCTGTGCATTTAGGGAGCAGTATTAAGCCATACGTATTTGCAAGGAACCCTAACATACCTTTTGGATGAAAGCAGCTACTGCAGTTCAAAATATTATTTCACTAGAGCAAGTGAAAAATACAGAAATAATTTTAAAGAAAGAATTGCACTGCTTTGCTTTTGTGTGTTTGAAGTGGACCCATTTTCTGCAACATTTTGACAATATTTTTATCCCACTGTCACTATGTGATTTAATAGTAAAATTATATTTCTCTGATTAAGTTTTAAAATAGGGGTAATGGCAGTTGTAGTACACAAATCTAAAGGCCTTTCAAAGAATTAAAATATTGCAATATTTTGTTGACATCTATATTTTTCTTGCAGCGAGCTCACTTTGAGAAGTCAGTTTTCCACAATGGACTGGCACATACACTTGTAACCATCTGTTTTATTCATTATGCTGCTACAGTTCTACCCTGCCTTATAGTATAGTTTATCACAGTAATGCCTCTAGTTTCTACAGTTTTTCACTTTAAGTATTTTATCTGTAGAACTATTGCTTAGAGTAAAATACTATTTAGATATGCTCAATAGGGAAGAAACTAATGGCAGGAGTGTCACTAGCCACTGTAAATTCTGGTTTTAGAACTGTAAAACATTAGGTAAAGTACAGACAATCCATTTACAGGACATGAGGAACCATTGTTTCAGGGGCAATGCACTATGTCAAATGTTCTTGCTATTGGTCATAACTTGCTTACCGAGAATATGCTTAGTAGTTCTTTTTTGTCAATACATCCGTTTCCATCAGCATCGTATAGCTTGAAATACCATTTCAATTTTTGGTCAATTTTCCCTCGTATAACCAAATTTATTGCAGCTATGAACTCCAAGAAGTCTATAAATCCATCCTAAGAGAGAGAGAGAGAAAAAAAACCCCAAACACCTATTTAATAATGCTGGTTTTCAGTTCATTCTGGCAATTGCACAGAAACAGGTCATCAAATTCACTACAATACACACTGATTTATGAAGCACCTTAAGATAGAAATCTCCTGTGGTATTAAAAAAGGATACACTCAAGTGGAAGATCTATAGGAAGAGGTGTTAGCAAAGACAGTTTTGTTCTCCCCTAAAAGCTGGGGGCAGTGTAGGCAAGGGGTAAATCTGTTCTGAGCAATTGTTATTGACAGGTTTTGAGAAGAAAAGAAAAAAAACGGTTTTGTGGGAAACTGCAACATGGGAAAAAGAGGAGTCTGGGATATCTGGTTTGGTACTAATGAACTATGTACAGCAGAGTCGTTTACATCCATACTGCAGAACTACCTATGCTTTCCAGTACAACAGAGCTGTCCCAGGTGTTTTTCATCTGAGAGATCATGTAATAATAATAATCTGGCATGAACCCCATGTACTGTGGTTTATCCATATAAACATCAGGTCTCTCAGATGAATACATTTTGCACGGGATATAAAGCCTTCAAATCATAAACTAGGCTCTAAATACTGAGGATTGGGGATATTCTTAGGTAAAGAGCATTTCAGGTTGATTTAATTCTGACTCCTTCTCTGAAGCTGTCAAGGACAGGCCTCTACAGTCAGGTTCTCCTGTTTCTGTAAAAATGTGGTTAGGATGGAAGAAACAGTTGCTGAATTTGGATAGTACTCGCTCCAACTGTTTTCCATGTGCACATAAAGGAATTAACAGCTGGCAAATTTAGTCTTGTGATCTTTATGTTGGTCAGAATCCAGTTGCTTGGAAAACCTTGGAAAGACGGTAATCAGTTTCAGAGGCCTATGACTGAAAAGAGAAGGTTGGATGAGTATCTAGTAGGTTAAGCATGTTGCTTATTTTTATTGTCATATATCAACACACATCTTGCCCGTTGAGGTTTTGCAATCACCAGGCATTAATGTATCCTCAGTCTGAAGGCAGAGAAGTCCTGTAAGGTTGCAGTGTGACTTACTGCCATAATGAGAATCCTAGACTCACTGAGGTTGGAAAAGACCCTTAAGATCATCAGGTCCAACAGTTAACTCAGCACTTCCAAATCCATCACTAAGCTGTGTCCCTAAATGCCACATCTGACATGTCTTTTGAAGATCTCCAGGCACTATCAGTATATTCTGGTGACAAGGAACGAAACACAAAAGCATGCAAAAAATGTCAACAAGCAGGAATTTACAAGGACTAAAAGATACTGAGATTGAGAGCTCTGCTGTCTACCTTCAGTTGAGAACAAACCAAAACCTGTCCCCACACATCTGTCTGCCTAGTGAATGTGAGTTCTCAAAGGCTGAATAAATTTTTAAAATAGGGGTCCATCCTCTTTTTTCTCTTCTTCATTCTCTTTTTAGATTCCTCAGAGTTGTGACCACATGATGCTGATCTGCGTCAGAACTCCTAGCAGCACCTTGTAGTGCTTGTTTGGATTTCTGTGCAAGGCTGTTGGCAGAGTGGCACCTCAGAGATAAATCTAATGTATTCAAACACACTGGATTCAGTGTACATGCAGAAATGCTGTGTGCATAACTTGTGCAGACTGACTGTTGCTTCACAGACTCTCTGCAGGTTCTGTTGTGGTTGCTGGTTTTACGCTAATAGCAATCACAGCAAACACAGCAAAGGCAAAGACACCATTCAACCACTGTTTGGGATTAAATGAAATTTGACAGTAACTGCATGTAATTTTCAAACAAAATTAGGCCTAGTATAAAAAGCAGATGCTTTACCAAACATGACATATCATGCACCACAAACTTTATGCTTCTTTTTGGCAGACCGGCTTGAATTTCAATTTTTGCAAGTATTATTTCAAGAAGGATCTCATAAAGTATTTTGCTGGAGGACAAAATGTAATTTGCTGATTACATTTCCATCATCTGATTTGATGTATCTATTAAGAATATGGTTAGATGCATTTCACATTGCTGCTTTTTTATTGCATTTCATACTGCTTATTGAAACTACAGATTAATTTTAGGATTGCTGAATGTCTGAGACTAGATTAATTTTGTTCTTTCTCCCTTACATTTCACCTGGGTTTTTTGAAAATATTATTTTGTTTGCCTTCTTTCTACATCTTGGTGTCACTATTGTTGTCCTGTCAAAACATCAGAAATTTGGACAATGTAAGAATCAGCTTAATGTGTTTGGGCATGTAATTCTGATCTGGTGGATCATATGGCCTGTCCCAAACAAGAAGGGACTGAAGGGCAAGGTCAAAAAACTCTCACCTCTGAAAAACACCTGAGAGAAATGGTAGTTGCCAAAAAAGCCCCAGTCACATTTTGTAGTTGTGCTAAGACCGCCAGCAACATGTTAAGCAGCAGTCAGTCCACCAGGAATAGAAATACTGAGAAGGTAGGAATGATTGTCTACATGATGTGGAACCAGAAGCATTGCATAAAAGCATTGATGAGAAATGAACTGGTTTTCCTTTCTACACTAAAAAACATACACTGTAGGTAGAAAAGGAAACATTTATGAGATGCAAAAGAATAGCGATCTTGTTGCACGTATACAGAGTTTTCTCAGATAAATACTGTACTTTTTACAGTAACATCTCAAAATAGCTTATTAAATAATGAAAAAATCATAACAGTAACCTGTGAAGACCATCCTGTGGTTCTGTGAGTACAACAAATAATGCAATAAATGTGTTATGATGTTATTAAAACAATACTGCTGTGCTGATTTACCTATCCGCTGCTCTATAATCATTCACAATACAAGTATCCAGGTAGGTCCTTATGTATCTCTGGGCTCTGTAAAACATCACTATGTGCAGCATGCACAGTAAAGTATCTGTTGCTCGTTAGGAGGTCATTAATTCACAAGGAAAGGGCTACTGTAAAAATAATAAAATAAATAGTAAGAAAATAAAATTTAAAAACAATCCCAACAACATAATAAGCAGGACTGATTACCAGTGGTGGATTATATAAATAATTTACTTTTGATGCTTTACCCTGTTATTGTCTCAAAGGGCAAATTTGTAATATTTTTATTAAATGGAGTTAAATCTGCTTGTTCAGCAGCTTAGGATACAGAACAGACTTGGATGATGGATGCATTTATTCTGTGTGTGGGCTTCTTATCAGTGTCTGGGTGGTGCTGGCCCTGCTTTCCTTGTCTGCAGCACATCCCACTGGGATCCCATGGGCATCTGTAAGGATGGTGAAATCCTGCACCCTCCCCTGCCTGAATGGGCAGAGGTAGATGGGGTCAGGTGCCCCTCTGAGTATGGTTAAAATAGAGGGACAGAGATCTCTCAATGCAGTTCTGAGGAGTGGGGTGGAGAGAGAAAAATAAAAATGGGTTCAAAACTTCTTCTGGACTTTCTTCTATGCATAGTAGGCCTAATAAAAACATAGATCTCTTTTTAGTCTTTTAACATCTTGACTGAATGAACTAGAAGCTTCAAGGATGCATCAGAGTTATGCATGTGTTTGTACCCTTTGATACTGCGCTTTTGTAACTTGTTTTGCTTTCACTGATGAGTGGTTTTTTTAAGCCACTTGGAACAGTTTGATTCACACAACAAAGACAAAGGGAGGCTCCAAAAATGACAGGAAAGTTTACTGATGATGTGAAATTGGTCCTCAGGACTCTGAGGGCACCACTGGCTCTGACTGCCGCTGCCTGGGGTCCAGGGCCTATTTCAGTTTTTCATTAGTTACTGGATCTCCTGAGGAGAAAGGAATTCAATTTTATCATTTTATGAGAGGTTTTTGCTTTGGAATGTCAGTCTACATGCTGTTGCTGGAGGTTGTTCACCATTATTGGGTGAGGACAGAGTTGTGTGTCCTCTGAGGACAAAGCCAGACCATGAGACATCGTCGTGTTACATGACGGCCATTAATACCCCAGCCCTGGATCTGTAGGAGGGCATTACCCTTCCATTCCCAGAATAGCATTGCTAATCTTCACAGATCCTTAAAAAACTCTTATGACTATGACTATGAACTATAGAGATTAAAAATAATTGACTTGTCAGCTATGAATACGTAGCTGATATGAAACAGCACGGTTATGAAAGCTTGCGCCAGAGTGATCCCAACTTGGTGTTTTGGCTGCCTAGCTCTTACCTGACTGACTTCCTGACAGTGACAATGCTACAGGGATAGTCAGCCATGTCCCACCACACACGGTGGCTACACATGTGGAAAGGGACAGTTTCTGTCCCTGCAAAACCCTCTGGTGAGTGACCTCATCGTCTTACTTGAAGGACTCTAACAAGAGTCTATACAAAATAAGCAGTGCCTTTTTTCCAAAATTTGCTCCTGAAAAATCTCTGAACTCAACCTGAGACCGGGAGAATAGCTCAAATGGTTTATCAGGATTAATAAGTGCACAGATATAGATGGTCCAGGTATTTCAAACCTAGGGCTTAGGTCATTAAGCTACCTTCCTTTCCCACCCCCTGTCTTTCAGAATACTACTTAAACCTCTTAAGACAGAGGGAGGAGGCATAGATCAACAGCTCAGAATAACTGTGAAATTTATAGCTAATCCTATGTGCTTCTCTTTTTCTCTCTGTACCCGATTTCAAATATAACACTGCTTTCTCTGCCCTCAGAAATCTAAAGGAGGATTCATTTCACTCCACTTCATCTTCCCTCATTTCATAGAATCATTTTTGTTGGAAAAGGCCTCCCAGATCATTAAGTCCAACCATCCTTGCTTTGTTTTTCCTTCTTAATACTTTCAGCTGTTCCTCAAAGTTTGCATGCACATTATTGAAGAAATACACAGCTACTGCACCTCTGTTACTTTGACACATCCCTAGGGTCTGATATTGGAGTCTGGGGATTGGACAGAGCTCCAGATACCCTACAGGCTATGGCCAGAATCACCAGTTTTGTACGTAAATAAAGCTGGCATTTGTCATGGGGCGGGAGAGACCTCAGCAAGCAAAGGCTATTAGAGAGGGATGAAGAACAAAGCAGGGAATTGGGAGCTGCAGACTTGTTAAGCGGTTTCGTAATCATTGCACACCAACAGTTACATAAAGAGATGAGGTTGTATTGACCAGACTGTTACACAAGGTTCTGTTTTGCCCAGATGAAGAGGACCTGCAAGGTCTGGCGACCTGGAAATTACCTGGACCTTTGTGTCGGAGGAGTTGGAAATGCAGAGCCAGCTGTGTCCTGGCTTGTACACTCCCCTGGTAAAACCTGGTGAAAATCCTAAATGTTAAGATGACAAACAGTTTTCTTTCTTTAAAATTAACCACTACCCCCCAACTCCCTGCCATCAAGCAGAATTTTCTTTCCAGATTACTGGAGAAGCAGAGAGACAGGGAAGTCACCGAGGCATTGGGCTGTGGCCTCTGCTCATCCTGCATCATGGCATAGTAGTGCCCGAGAAGGCTGTACTGGAAAGACCTAGCCCTTTCCCATCCTCTCCTGGATGGTGGTGTTCAGCTTTCTAATTTTGAGCTTCTCCCTGTGCTTTTAGGAGCATCTTTCCCAACTTAAAACAAAGCAGTAGGCAAAAGAGAAAAACCCCCACAAAAAATATAACCACAGTAACACATTTTCCAGCAAATTTCTCGCTGAGAATTCAAGCAAATTTTTCTTGTTTGACAAACCCAAAAATGTAACAGGACAAACTTCCAGGAAAAGGACATTGAACACATACAAATCTTTTAGCAGCAAAGATGCTCTATTTGGTAGAGTATGTCAGATGCATTTATATAATGCTGTTAGAATCTCAAGGGATGTATGCAAAAAGACTCCTAAAAGTTACACACATATACTTTCATTGCCTAAAGTACTTGGTATTATCAGATAAAGGACTTCAGTGAAGTAAAATGCTAGTTAAAACATCGCATTCAATTTCTGCTGCATTTTTTCTGCAAGAAGTATTTTAAAGTGTTGCTCACCAGCAACACTGTCACCAACAAATGTGTGAGTCATGTTTGCATACTTTTTATGTTTTAAATAAATACTTAAATGATAAAGGGGGAAAAAGAAGAAAATGTAAACCTCTTACTGGTCTATTCTTAATTAATAAGGAAATTAATAGAAAAAAAGATAGTTGTGCTTTTAAAAAATGTTTAAAATGTCTCTAAATAAAAGAAGCAGATTCCTGAATTTTTCATATTAAAATTACTTTCCCCTTTATATACATCATAATTTAACATGTAATATTTAAAAGCAATTATGATTAATTGTACAAAGTTAATCTTCATTGCCTATTCACAAAATTACAGTGACAAAATTACAGTGTTAGCTGGTAATGGTAGTAATGCGCTCCAAATGCTTTTTAAGCTCAGTGAAAACTGCAGAGTACAAGCTAATTTGCTTACACTTAAATTAAATTTTCAAAGAAACATGTTTGTTAGAAAAGTGTAGTTGCTTCAGTTTGATGAATAATTTTTGTCCCTGAGTAACTGTGGAGGAAACAACTCTAAACCCTTTCTTTTGTTTTAAAAACAGTGAGGGAGTATAGGAACAGATGCAGCACAGCTCAATAGGAGATTGTGTAGATAATTAAGTTTACTTTTAAATAAAATTGAATTTCATCATTCTTTCACATTCCTCCCTTTCTATACTGACTAACATTGAGTTTTGCTACATTTGTTTCTGGAGGACATTCAGTAAAAATACGTGTGATACACATATAATCCATGTTAAAGAAAAAAACATAAAGCCAAAGAATCACTTGACCAAACCTCTAGGTGCTGGATTTTCACTGTCAGTACTTTTTGGCAACAATTAATTTTCTCTAGGTCTCTTGTGCAACATGGTCAAGCATTACAGCTTCATATGGGACCTGCGGGCTGGGCTTCCTTAACCTGCAGATCTCAGGTGCTGTGTCCTCCTGTGAAAGGAGACCTCCAACAGCCACCTGCCAAAGCATGGGTGGATGGAGTATCATAGTATCATAGAATCATAGAATCAGCCGGGTTGGAAAGGACCTCCAAGATCACCAAGTCCAACCCTTGATCCACTACCACCATGGTTACCAGACCATGGCACTAAGTGCCACATCCAGTCTCATCTTAAAAACCTCCAGGGACAGAGAATCCACCACTTCCCTGAGCAGCCCATTCCAATGACTGATTACCCTCTCTGCAAAGAATTTCTTCCTAATATCCAACCTAAACCTCCCCTGGCAGAGCTTAAGCCTTCCCCTATGCACAAACCATGCCTTTGGCCCAGGCATCCTCTACAGTAGGATGGACCCTCTGCCCAAGTGTAGCAAATCTCTGTGGCAAAAGCGGTGAGCCTGGGCACGCTGTGCAAAGATGGCAAGGAAGAGGCTGTTCAGTGGGGTGGGGACACTCCATGGTGTGCACTGTGAGTAGGGCTGCCCCACCTCATAACCTAATCCAATCCAGCTACGTGTCAAGGCTGTGCAATGCAAGGAAACTGCAATCGGAATATTACTTAATAGGACTTGTCTGTTTGAATATTTTGAAATTATGATTTTTAAAGAGAAAAATTTCTTCAAAATTCAGATTATCTTTTTGAAAGGCAAAAAAAAAAAAAAGAAAAAGCCACTAAATTGTGCAATACTGTAGTGGAAATCTGAGACAGATGTCACTTTAATGTCCCATAGAATTGGCCTTCTATGCTTGATGGTGCTGTGGCACTATTAGGCATTTTTTACCTCTGGTCCAAAACTTTTATATCATAACTCAGAACACATAATGTCAAATCCTATAGTCAAGAATTCAACTGTACTTAAATTAAGCAAGTGATGATTTTAATGATAATGTAGGCTTTTAGCTGGTAATTACACATTATTACGGCATAAGTTTGTGCTATCAGAGCAGTGAGTCCTGTGCCAAACCACTAGGAAACAAAATTAAGATTATGAAATTGCACCAATAATTGTGGAACGTCCTTACAAAGTAACAGAATCAATATATAAAATTGAACATAAAAGGTGTGGGAGGTGGTTCAGAAGGAGAAAAAAGACATTCCTAAGACCAGTCTATAAGTAAATAGTACTTCATGGGACCAGTTGAAATATTCATATAACATAGTCCTTATTGCATAGAATTTTTAAAAAGGGTACTGCACCTTTCAAAGGCACTTAAGCATACTGAGAAAAATTATATAACTACACTGCCTTGCACACAGCAAAGCACAATTTAACCTCCTCATTTACAACAATCAGGCTAGTTACTTTACATTTGAGATAATTTTATGCAACATTACTCCAGATTAAAGAGAAACAAATGATTTGGCTTTGTTGTTTTTGTTGCTTTTGTTGGATTGTGCCTGAAACTAATGGGAAAAGGATTTGTACATGTCACCTTCAAAATGTCCAAATATTTCAGGAAGTAAGAACTGTTTTCATTACTTCTGACAGAAGAATTCTTTCTGGCTAAGACATCTCTAGATTCTTATTTTCTTCTAACCTTTGGTTTAGAAGCTGATTAATTTTTTGACACAGTTTTTTTATTGCTGTGACTGTCATGATAGTAAATTTTTTAAGCATTTCTTGTTGTGAGGAATTATTGGAGGCAATTATGAGAGTGAAAAAGGCTTCAAAGTAAGAAAAAGCGAGAGTTAGACATCTCTGGGCAAAGTGGTAGTGCTACATGTGCTGGGCCAACACAAGAACCGTGGAAAAGGAATAATGTAAAACATAGCCTGCCTTGAGAGAAGATCAGCTTATGTGGCTCTTGGCCCCACAGTGTAGTGTGTAATGCAGATGCTGCTGCTGCAACGTTATTGCCTTGGTTAAACTGGCTGGTTACAGTAAGCTAAGAAAAGTGTCCAGGGAGTCATTTCAGACTGAAAACTTCCCTAACATTATGGGTGTTGCTGAACTTATGTTTGCACCACTATTCAGTGACTTAGGATACAAAAGAGGAAAGCTGTTCAGGAAAGTTTGGAAAATATTTCTCTGATTATCATCCTTATTCTTCCTGCTTTGCATAACTATTAACTATTTCACCTGATTTTATTGTATCAGCATTGGTTATGTCTGCAAACATATAAGGATGCAGCCAACAGGCTAAGCAGTTCCTTAGGCAGCCTGAAAATTCATATCAAAGCAACTGTTCCTGGTTCTGAGGACACATCAGAGCAAGACAATCTGAGAAAGAAAGTCCAACTGAAAATAATATTTTCTAGCAAAGGAGAGTTATCAAGATGCCCTGAGCCATTATAGTTAATCCCACAAGAGGTGGAAACACTTAAGATTTAGATTCTAGGTAGTTTCTGAAGCACTGATCACCAGCACTCATTTTATTTCATCCTTTAAGGGCTCTTCCTACCTTCTGTGAATATGTGGAAGGCAGCTAACACATAGTGCCAGTTTACTCTTGTGAAGTTGGGCCACGTCAATCTTTAACAAAATAAAGTCTTCACTAGAATCTCTAGACCAATTGCCTCATATAGATGAAAATAATATTCTTCTGTCTCTCACAATTCTTAAGAAGAGGGAAAAACTGGAGGGAGAAAACAACTGAAAGTCAAATGAAGAATACGTTACAATAATCGACAAAACACCTCTGAGAAATATCACATCTTTCTGTGAACATTTGCATGCTTTTCATGGAATATGAGGTGCAGCCACTGCTTTCACAGAGAATTTCATGGCCAAATGACTCTCAGGTCCTTCTACTACAATACCAAAGAAGATGCACTTGGCTAATCACATTCATGCCCCTATAACCAAAGATAACATCTATTTATATACAGAACACAAAATCAGGTGATGAAAAGTCTACCTGAAAATCTAAACTATAAAGACACAGCAGGACAGTGGGGAAGGAGCTAGGACAAAAAAAAAAAAGGAAAGGTAGTCTATCTCCCAACACTTGTCAGGATTGTGCAATGTACATGGAGTGAAGGGAAACAATGATTCTTCAGGAAAAAAAAGGTAGCCTGAGATTTAGTTTACATTGCAATATAGTCATTTTGACACACAACGAAGACCTATTGAAGTGACACATTTTTGCTTTCCTTATTATCTGTTCTACATCAAACAGCCCTTTAAACTTTATATTTTAAAATTGATTCCTTTTAAAATGTTTTTTATCATTCTAATCTGCATAATTATGTCAGATGAACTCTATTTTATCAGAGAACTACTTTAAATTTTAAATGAAAAGCACAAGCTAGAAAAATGATTAAAGATTGACATCAACTGGTGCCTTATCTAAAGATTTCTAAAACTGCTGGGGAGTGTCCATTTTTGTGCATCTACCAACTTTATCTCTGCATACGAAGTGTAGAAAAAAATAGTGCTTGTGGTCTGTCCAATGCTTTATAAATATTAACAGAAAACCCTTGAACTTGCATAATTTTCTTTCAGTGACACATACCTATTAATCTTCTTTGCTCTTCACCGTAATCCTACCTTTTAAAATCCGATTTTCTTACAAAGCAACTGACAGATATTCCTGTAAGTAGTTTCAATTAATGAGAAAAGAAGCAGTAAGAGAACTACAATAGCACATCCCATTTTCAGTAGGTATCTTCACGTTAAATGTCTATGCAAATTTTGTCCTTCACAGGTAAGAACACAATCAATCAATTATCACAGTATTCAGTTTTTATTTTTAGTAGTGGCAAAACCTATCTGCAAGCCAGTGAGAGTGAATGGCAATGATATGGGTTTCTGGTTTAGAGAAAGAAGGTATTTTAGAATAAGTGTTAAATAGTAGCAATGCTGATTATAGAATTTTTCCTTAGTTCTGCTTAAGATCAACTAACACTTCCAACTATATTATGGATACACCAGACATTATTTTCCTAGATACGTTTTCTCCTTTAACATCAGTGGAACCTCATTTTGACAGATATAATCACTCTGAAATACATATTCTCACAGAAACCCAAATATACATCAATATACATGGCAACTACTGAGGTATTTTAGACAAACATAGCTGTTTCCCCTCTAAAATTCATCAGTAGGATGCATGAACCAGAACTGCATGACATTGTGTGTGGACTGAGATGCACAGGTAATAAAAAAAGTAGGAAGAATTAAATTTATTTGTATGTGCCTGCAGACTTATAATTTTTATATTACAAACAGTTTAAGGTTGAAGAAGACTGAGATAATTTTTCCCTAAAGAGGGACTCTTTTACAGGGTCCTTTAAAAAATTAATTTGAATGGACTTGTATTTTAATAAAGATATTATTTTCAAAGGTTTTCATTGAAAAGCTGTGGCAGAAGATAAACCTACCATTTATCATACTGCCAATGTCATTATATAAATAATGCTTACAAGTATTAATGTACGAGTCATCAATAAAAACTTTTGCTGAAATGCCACCTCCTGCACTGCTTGTGATAATCTCCAGGAAAGTTAACTTTGCAAGTACAGTTCTGAACATTCAGAATCTTTATTTTTCAGTGCCGCTAAGAATGATGAAGAAAACAACTTTCAAACTTTGTTAGTGTATTTGTTTGTTTGTTTGTTTAATTAATAGCAAAACATCCCACAGAGGTCAAATAAGGGCTGAAAAGTCTTCACACATAGCCCTTGTTTTTAAGCAATATCGAAAAATTGAAGACATCTGTGTACTTGGTGTATAAGGTCATTTAATTACATATCTGCTGGTGATCTGCACAAGAGACACACCAGAAATGGTTAGCATTTATTTAGTACGCTCTTGAGAAGAAAGCTTTTAAGGCATTACCTTTGTCCCTAACCTCCCATAGAAACAGGCCCTGACTGGAAACAGCCTTTGTACATTGAGCGAGTGCACTCTGTTGAGCCAGAGGTGTGATTCCCTGTACAGTCCTATGCTCTGACACATATAAGCACAGGAGCTGAGTCCCAGAAGCCATACCACCACAGCAGCATTTTGGCATGGTCGGTTAGTGCAGTGCTCTGAGCTTACACAGTCTGCCTGCTGCCAAGAGCAGAGCTGACCTCAATCTCTGCATGGCGTTGAATTGCCCTGTGAAGACGTACCCTTCCCTGTCATACATCCACTGGCCATAGTAATTTCCATGAGTGGGAAAATCTCCAACCTGAAGACATGCAGGGAATGATAAGGCTTGTCTTGCAACTGAATTCCTGTTGGTATTTATCTGGACAACCTGAGTGACGCAAGTTTTGATTGGTCTTTCGATCAATCATAAATTGTCAAAAAAACTTACCGTGCTGCCATAATTCCTTTTTAACTATTTTCAATCTACTGGAAAGTTGTTTTCTTTTTAAATAACAATCCTAAGAAGGAGAAGGATGTCTGTAACAGGCTTCAGCTGGAAGCAGGAAGGCTAATGAGGAGGTGAAATGCAATTCACAACTGTAGTTACCTCCCTGTGCCACAGTCCCATTGGCATCCCACGATGCATGTTAATATTCTACACCTTACATGCTAGAGGTTTTTATCTGGGCACACATGAAACACAGAGGAGAAAGTCTATGCACATTTCCATGAGTGTTTTATCATTTTATTCTCTGATGGAACACCTCCAAGCATGGATCTCCTCAGCTTAACTGAAGAGGTATTAGGCTGCTATTAACAGGAATTGTAGATTAATCTCAGGGCTAACCCTATATAGCAGAGCTTTCTGAGCAGATTCCTATTTTGAGGAAACGGAAGCCTACATGAGAAAAGTATCTTTTATGCTGAGAGTAGAAGACCATATTAAATGACTCAAGTTTTCCATTATGAGTTTCTTTAGATTTAGATCAACTGTTAACTATATGCTCTTATGATAAACTTAAGCAACAGAAGTCATAACAATTTTAAACAGTGAACCCTCACTATTAAACCATGGTTAGAAAAGGAAAAAGGTCAGCTAATATATCTACAAAAAAGCCAGCTGGAGGAAGCATGGAAGAAGGTCCAATTTGTTCAGAATATTCTATGACTGTGACTATGGTAGCTGTCTAACAGTACTTCTATATAAAGAGTATTATTAAGAGGAAGGAAATAATTTCTATCAAGAAATTTTGTGTACTTTGCCACTCACTGGAATAGTGACCCCTTTATTAGAAAGCAAAAACCAGACAAGAATACAGTAGCAAAGGAAACAAAATTTTAATCTACTTACTGTAGAAGTTATAGCACTGAAGGAACTGAACGTAAGCAAAAGCTCAAATGTCCAAATTATTTCTGAATTTGTGCGTTGTGCTTGCAACCACCTACATCCATTAATTTCTATGGCTTGGAGATGAAAGATTATCATCTGTATAATACTGCACAGTGCCTAAATGTTCTACATAATGTCAAGGAAGGATATTGTCCCCTTTGTACAATCATAGCTGCCATTTCAGAGCCCACCGTGTGATACTCCCAGTCAGCCATCGACTGATCACTCTTCAACTGTACTTAACTAAAAAGTATTTTTCAGGATCAAAGTCTACATTTTTGCCAAAAGCCCTAGGGAGGAGAAAAAGCTGTAGAAAGGTTATAGGACAAAAAGTGAGTGCATGGAATAAAGAGATCATCGTAGTTTACCGCATCAACAGCATAAACCACTCCTTTTTTCTTGCCCTGAAAAGCTGGGCTTTGCCAATTTATTCCCAGCTTAATTAAATAAAAACCATCACAGCCCTGTACTTGAAAAGTGTTTGATCGATGCTGGTTCTTTGTAAAGGTATTCCTGAAACATAGTGGTCATTAGTTGCTGTAATAAAGGAAAAAAAGTTAAGAAAACAGAGTAGTGTTAACAATGCTAGAAAAAGAAAAAGACTATATGGCAACAGGAATATAATCATTGTGCTGAATAGAGATTAAAATACAACAAACCTGTAAAGCTCTGTAAAAAGCTGTTGTGAGCCCAGGATTTAAATCTTGCATCTCAAATTATTCCTTTCTGGTTTTTTTTTTGTGTCTCGAATAAACTGGTTTTAGATTTGTTTGTCAGACATCCTTCCCTAGCCAGGTTGATCCTCTAAAAACCTAACACACCTTTACAAATGCTCACAGGCTAGTGATCTACCTGAGTGATGACTGCCTGCAGAGCAGGGCGACACAGCTCTGTAACACCAGATAGAAAAGCAACAATTAGCATATGGTTCCTATGTTAAATGTGCTTGGCCACTGCCACAGCAACTAAAGGTGAGGAAATGCTCTTTCCCTCCACAGCCACATAGACTAAGGTCTTCTACACCTAGTGAAAGGTGCTACATGGAAGTACCAGATGACCATGCCTTCAGCTAAGGAAAATATATGTTGTCTGTGTGGGAGCCAGCTACATTACAGAGAGCTGATTGCAATCACAAGTAGTTACTGCAGTAGGAGGGAGGCTAAATTAGAAATACAGCCTGGAGAAACTACTTGACCTCTTCATTCAGTAGTCTGTTTTGTCTTCTAACTTGTACACGGTATGTGATCACCTCATCTGAGTTACATTTTCCTCTCTGCCACAGGTTCAATATAGTACTTTGGGAAAATCCATTTATCTACATTGCGCTTCATCTTCGGTTAAGTGCAGACCATATTTCCCCTCTGTCTAATGTTGTTGTAAGAACCTAGTAACTCTGAGCACAACAATGTTTTCATATGCTTATATACAAGCACAGGATAAGTAACGGATAGAAGAATAACAGTGAGCTGGAAATTACATCTCATTTTCAGAATTGTTTCTTGACATTTTTTAAGTGCCCCTGGAAAGCACCAACAAAATTCCTATTCCAAGCCCTCACAGCACAGTCCCACTTCTTCATCTCTAGTACACCATAATGACAATCCTGACCACAACAGCAGTTTTGGGAGCAGAGCACAAAGAAGACCCTGCAGGCTACAACTCACAAACAAAGCAACAGCATGAGATAAAAAATAAATAAGGAAAATAAGGCTTACGTGGTTCAGATCAAAGATGTCAAACACTCGTTTAATGTATAGATCAACCTGTGGATCCGTCCCTGGAATATCCAAAAGTCTCTTGAATTCATGCAGACTAAGCATCCCAGATGGACATTCTCTCATAAATTTGCTGTAATAATGGTGCATCTGAGCAGGGGCATCTTTAGGTATAGATTCTTGGGAACCCATGTTATTACAGAGAAACTGTCTCTATTCACATTTCTATCTGCCAGGTTCAGTCTGGCTTATGCCCACAACTCAGGCTAATACAGCTTTTAAATGGCCACGTTAAACATCTTACAGTGATAAGTTTCTATTTTTATTTAGCGCCTATTGGTACTTGTGAGAGATTACCTTTAATGCCCAGTTCTAAAATAGATGGGATTTCACAATCTGGCTCAAGTAGAAGCAAAGACCACCATGCTCAAATTGTAGTTCACCACTCTCCCATTGACTACAAACACGCGTGTTATGAAAAGAAAAATGAGGAGATCCTAAATTGATTGATTTTGAATTATATACAAACAATTATCAATACATGAGTCTAATCCTAGACTACCTGTAAGGAATAGCTGTAACTTTTGCTGTAAATAAGGATGGAAAATGCCCATTATTACATCCTCTTTGTTTTAAGTGTATTAAGCCTTTCCAAAAATTGAGCCCTTTGAACTCTTTCTGAGGTACTTTTTATCATAAATATGCTGTGTGGTATCTGTTATTTATGTGCAATTGCATGCTATTTCCTCCCTCTCAGCATGGGTTCCTAGATACAGCACACAGTTTTGGTCACCAGCCACGTGACAGAAGCTGAGTGGAAGAGAAATCTTTTATTGTAACTTCTTTCACAAGAATCAACTTAGTCTGATACGTGAATTAAATAAGGTTTCGTTGCTATTGGTCAGTGCTCTAGTCGTGCTTTTAATTTACAGTTTTCAGGAGCTGAATTCCTTTTTCCTCTGGAAGTTCAAGGAAGGGCTTAAGTATCAGTAATACTTCTGTACTGATTAGCTTTTATACAAGGAAAAGAGTGGCTCAGGAGTATTACTACAGGACAAAGAAGTTTGGAGCTATAAATACCAGTGTAAACATATAGGATGCTAGTGATGCAGAAAAAAAGACACTGCCACTCATCCTTTTCATTTATAATCACACAGTGGAGTTAAAGAGTAAAGTCCTGTGAGGTGGTGAGTGCCCAGGAAAAACAGCAACTGTCCTCCAGCCTGACTTCAGCCAGAGAACAATAAATATAAGATCAGGTCAGTTTTTGAGAAGGACTCCCATACTCTTAGTGGTCTGTGCTACAGCTGTCTCCACAAGGACATCATTAATATTGCATACTTCAAAATGTGGCAGATAAGTAAGAACACTTGAACACTCCTCAGGTGCCCATGAACTTCTGAGGATCAAACAGAAAAATACAGACATTGACTGGTTCAGTAGGCAAAAAACAGAGCAAACTGGAGTGTTGCCTTTACCCCAGAGACCATGTGCCAGCCCTAGAGCTGCTGTGTGATCCCGGTGACTGAGGGAGAGTGAAACCAAATCCCACGCAGGCGTCTTTTCTGCAGATGAGTGCTGTCTGGAGCAGCGAGGGTGAATGAAGAGGATGTGAGGACAAGGGAGGGGAAAGGAAATAATCAGACAAACCTCTTAGGGATGAACAGTCTGACAATAATCCTGAATTTTCTCCCTCAGCCCTGCTCTTAAATAACCAGTCGTTGTGTCAAATACCAGAGAAAGACAGGTGGTGCGGTTTAAGCCTAGCTGGCAACTAAGTACCAGGCAGCTGTGCTCTCACTCTTACTCCTGTCCCCACCCCTGATGGGATGGGGAGGAAAATAGGAAAAAAAAAGGTAAAACTTGTGGGTTGAGTTAAGAATAGTTTAATAATTGAACTAAAATAAAGTGAATAATGATAATAATAATGCAAGAAAGGAATAACCCCCCAAAAAACCAAGTGATGTACCATACATTAGCTCTCTACCCACTGACCAATGTCCAGCTCATCCCTGAGCGGCAGTGGGCCCCTACCAGCCAACTCCCCTTAGTTTACATACTGAGCATGACATTCTATGGTATGGAATATCCTTTTGGCTAGTTTGGGTCAACTGTCCTGGCTAAGCTCCCTCCCAGCTTCTTGTGCACCTCCTCACTGGCAGAGCACGAGACACTGAAAAGTCCTTGACTTAGGATAAGCACTACATAACAACAACCAGATCATCAATGTGCTATCAATATTGCTCTCCTGCTAAATCCAAAACACAGCACTGTACCAGCTACTAGGAAGAAAATGAACTCTATCGCAGCTGAAACCAAGACAACAGGGTACCAGGAAGGTGATATGAGTAGGTTAAGAACTGTTCATCAATAACTCACCCAGTGCTAGTCATCTTTTATCTCTTTCGCCTCCTTCACTTGGGCAGATCTCTCTCATCTCTTCCCATGATCTTGTGCAAACACTATTCACAGGATTCCACTTAGGCACAGGGAACTTGGGAGTTGCTCACATATACTGATCCCTCTCCCCTTCCTCTTCTTCTCTCCCCCTGAAAAAACCCCACACACTCCTTCTTCTAGTTGCTTCCAAATAGCAAGTCTTGGGAAAATGTACCCATGGTGAGTGAGGCACATGAAAGATTGCTGTATTGCCTTAAAGATAGGGCCTTAGAAGTTGGATTTTTTTGTCAGGTTTTGTAGATTCTGGTAAAAGACTTCTAAGAGAATGTTAAAGTTTGAATGCTTTTAAAGTAATACCTGTTTTCAGAATCGTTTTAGCTTAATAAGAATAATTAAAATACATGTAAAAGACAGCAAAACTGCTTGGGTAGAAAATGATCTGATTTATAATTTAGTCTCACAGCATCCCTCATCCCTAATAGGGGCCTGGAACAGTATATAATAGCTGATATAACAGCTGACATAAAAAGAAAGGTGAGTTTTATGGAGCACAAAAAGACTAAAATTTATAACCTGCTGCATAGTTTGACAGCACTTGATAAACTCACAGACAAAGCCTGTGCTGAGATAGTAGAAATTCTATGGAAATCACTTATTCCAGAAGCCAAAGGCATTGGAGCATTTCTACTTTTATAAACAAAAATAGAAAAATTGATAACAATGTGGAGCTGAACTGAATAAATTAATATAGCAAAACCATTTCACAGAATGCTGAAACAATGGGTATAGAGGTTAGTTTGTATATAGGAAGCCCAGTGAAGCAATTCCCAATGAACTATCTGCACCAAACTAAATTGATTCTAAAAGATGAAGATAAAATTACAGTATCTATTGAGATGCCAAGAAGCTTTCTGGAGTCTGTACAATATTCTGGGAATTAAGAAAAAGATACAAGCAGGCAACAGTGGGACTATGCACTTGCACTGAAAATGACAGTCCTGTAATAAAGATTGCTGCTTCAGGGACAGACTGTTGCTAAACTGCAAGAACAGGGGCACACAGGAAATGCACACTGCAAAACTCTCTCTGTAGGGAACAATGAGGAAAAAAAAAATCACATTCCTTAGTTCTGCTCTGATAATGGTATAAAATATCTCAGTTTTGGAAGTGATGATGTAATTCAGATTTCTTTACAAGGAAAAAAAGGTAGTCTTTTGATAGCATTTGAAAGGAGAAGTTGAGCCTTTTTTAAAAAGCATATCGCAACAAAACAAAGCTTCCCAGCAGGGTGATCAGGAGCTACCTTGATACACAAAAAAGCAGAAAAATAAAATAATAAAGATGACATTCTCTTTCTCTTGGGTATTGTGAAAACAGAAGTAACTCAGCTGTAGGCAGCAGATACTACATCTGTGTTGTGAAACTCCAGTAGATTCAGCGGAATGATACCTGCCTGAAGTGTGAGACAAAAAAGAGAGCTGCTAGTGCTTGAAGTGCCAAGTTTTAAATGCATTTGCATAAAAAGCTAATCCACAGGCTTTTATCTAAATTTGTGTTGCCTTTGCAATTAACTTTTTGCCTCTGTTCCAGCTCAATCCAGTCTCACTTCCTTTTTCCTTACTTGGTAATTTCTATGTTGTGTTTGCTCCGAAAAAATGCCTTTTCTCTCCTCTGTGACTCAGATCATGCTTCTGGATTTTGCCCCATTTCTCTCTTTCTCCATTCCCTTTCTTCCCAGAATTCCATTGCAATCAGATGCTGGATCCTACTGGTGCTGAGTGTATATGGAGATCTGCCACTGCTCGTTTTGGCTACAGAGGGGAGCTGTGTGGGCAGGACCAGAGAAAGCATTCCCACGTCTCTGACTAGCCAACTTACTTAAGAGCACAGTTTCCTTCCATCTCCCTCTATTAACTACCTTGCCAGCTCCCCACAGGCACGTGGCTACTCATCTGTAGCCAACTTCAGTGACCATTTCTGTCTCTTAAGGTAGATGCAATCTACCTCCCAGCTAAGGTGGGGTGTTTCCAGAGGGACTACCTATGCTGCCCAAGTGAAAGAGTCATCTGGACAAGATATAAAATTGTGGAAAGAGGAGGTTATCCTCCAGGAAGAACTAGAATGGCCTATCCTAGTCAGAAAATTTACCTATGAAGGCTTTAACAGTTTGAGGTTATAGTGGGTTTTTGTTGTTTGGGATTTTTTTTAAGACCCAAACTGTGAGGTCCCAACAATCACCATCTTCTCTCTACGGACCACTCTACAGTTTTCTAACTATTTCGATGAGTGTTTAGCTTCTCAATTCCACACTTCTCCTCCTATGCATATTACAAAAGGAGGAGGACCGAGCTGGCCTTTCCTTCTCCTATCTTCATCAGAATGTAGCTTACTTTTAAGGATTGTTTTCCTCTCCCTCATACACCAGAAAGCTTTTGCCCCAATGAGGCAAATTTATAGTAGTACACAACCCCTAATTTGTCTACCTGAGGTGACAGGACTCTCCAAATTTATGCTAACTCAAGCATGGGGATGGGGAAAAGAGAGGTCATCGCTAATTTCTGTGGTGTTTCAACCCTGGCACCATTGTGGGACACACAATTGCTTAATTATTCTCTCAGTGAAAACACTGATCAAGCACTGGCACAGCTTTGCTAGTTCACAGCCACATTCCTTGTGTGCTTGCTTTTGTAGTTCTACAAACAATGAACCCTTTGAATTTGTGTATGGATTTTAAACTGAAAAAAGGCAGTGACCATTTAAAAATATATCTATAGGAGTCTATTATGTCTGATTTCTTTTTGTACTACTGTTTGATTATTCCTGACATGGGGATTATGAATCTACCTCAATGATACATGTCCTGGTGATGATATAGTCAACTGTTCTTATCTTAGTTGTGAACAATCTAGTTTAAGATGTTTTTTTGGTCATTAAGCCAATTACTGACGTGATTTTGTGGGTGTTGTTCACCACATATGCTACAGTGCACCAGTATCTTTAAATAACGAGCAGACCATGTATAATGAAATAACAAGTCTTGTACTTCCCACAGAAACATTTGTAGAGCAGTTGTTTTAGTTTTAATGATTATGGGAAGAGCTCTGAGATACCAGCTTTACATTTTTCATTGGGAGTTCAAGACTTAACACAATGAGGGCCCACTGCTGAAGCTGTTCATCAAGGTTTCTAATTGCCAAAGAGATGCATCCTCCTTTGACAGGAGGAAAAGTCAGGAATACTTTGTTTTTGTAGCTATTGCAAATTCACTGATTTTCCTGGACTCATGATTGGCAAGAGCTTGGGCTGCAGCTTGCCAGGTGGACATCAGGGAACTGCAAGTGAGAGTAGCAATCCACAGTTAAACTGTTATTTTTCAGTGTTCTTAATAGAAATGATGGGAAAGAGGCCTCTCATGCAGGGAAGATCTGAGAGGTCAACAAAATGTCCTGGCTTCAACTGGAAGAAATAAGAAGAAAAGAAATTCCTGAACTTTTGCATACTGATAAACTGAAGGAGGGGTCCCCAAAAATCTTCATGTTGAGAGTACTATCTCCAAATTGACCCTGCCCCAACAACATTTTGATGCCACAGGCTATTTTCATGAAGGATTTCATCTTAGACAAATTGGATTTTTCCACTTAATAATGTTACACGTAGATCCTTAAATAACTCTAAATCCCAGCTTCCTGTTTTTATCTGCCTACCACAACACAGGTATTTGGAATAAATTTTGATATTAAATCATCCTTTTTTTTTTCCTTCCTTTTTTTTTTCTCCCCTCCGCTACTAGCAATCATATCCACTGAGTTAAACACTTTGGAAAAGGGAAAACCAAGCCAATAGAGTCATCAGCAAACATTTAATTAAAAGGCGAGGCTGTCTTCCCTAATTAGGTACCGTTGTTTTGATTGGAGACATTTCCTTTCTGGGTGCCTGAAGTCTCTCCCAAACTGAGCAGACACTGAGCACCTCCTAGTGGCCCGAGTTCGAAAGACAAGGGCTGGTCGTGGTCGCTAAAGATATTTCTGTCTAATAATCCCTGTTCGAGTGCTTTTCTGGGCCAGTGGAGTGACAGGCCCTGCGGGGAGACACCCTGAGGGGCTGGGTCTTGCGGCTGCCACTGCCAGCCTCCTCTCCCTCTCACTGCAGACAAGCAAACAAACACATTTTTTCCCCTGTGTTGCTTTTGTCCAAGTATTGGCTCTGTTTCTGAATCTCCTGTTAAGATTTTAACTATCTTTTCAACACTTTTTCTCTGCAACTTGCATTTCAGTTCCACAATGTTTTCAATTAACGCACAAAGAAGGGATGAGATGCTGTTTCCTCCTTCCACTCCTTGGACATTTATTTCCATCTTGCCTTGGAAATGGCAGGGAAAGTAATTTTTAAAATGGAGAAGGAAGACAACAATATTCACACAACCTTCCAATAGTGAAAAGGAGAACATGAGGGTTTTAAGACTCTCATCCAGCTCCACCTACAAGAAAACAAACTCAGTAAATTTTTGAAGAGCTTGTCAATAGGTGGGTCCTTCTCCATCTGGAGTGAACTTGACATGTTCTCAGGGCTCATCCTGCTTTTGCAGGGACTCTCTTGAAGACAAAACATGACATTAGTGCTCATGTTTGTAAGAGCCTGTGTCAGGTTTGCAGCCTTGGCACTCTTACTAGACTCAAAATGCTTTGGACTAAAAATGCAGTAAGATGAATTTGAATGCTTCCCAAATTGTGAAATGGTGTTGCTGTGCTTTGCTTGGAGGACTTTGCATTCAACCTCTTGGAAGACAGGAAGAATCATAATCATGAATTCTGCAAAATAGTAGTGATGTGTTTGGTGACTCTGGTGACTCTGCCAGTAAGTGTTCATCCAGATGAAGGAAAATAATGTACAAACAGAAAATAATGTACAAAATAATGTACCATTAGCATTGAAAAAAATGTTCTGATAATCTCTCGCAGAAAATATCAAGTTATTTAAATACAAACAGTGCTGAAACTCACACAACAGAACCTGAATAAAGGATATAAATAGGAGCTAGTGAAATTCAAGAAGGGGACTTTTTACTGAGAATAGATTCTTCATGACTCTACAATTTAAACTACATACTTTGATTTAACATCCTATCTAAACTAAGCATGGGATAAGCACTTTTGATATAATCCTAAGGTTAAAAAGAACTAGGAATGTGTCCTTATGTATATAATTCTGAAAGAGTAAGAGCACTAAAAAGTAATCATAAGTCTTCATTTGCATAATCCACTTAACGCACACGTTCTCTTCATTCTGTTTGCAGTCTCAGTGATGGATTTTCAGATAATACAGAGATAGAAATTTGAATATTTAAAGCATGGCACTTTCAGTGTCATAGAAGCTGGAAGATGAGAGAGGCACCTTGAGCAACTTCAGGTTCAGGGAGAAGCTCGCAGACACCAAAGTCTGTTTGCTTGGAATCTCACTTCCTAAATGCCAAATGCATGCTGCAAGAAATTAGATCCCAAAATCTTTTTCTCATCCACTAACATCAAAGATCTGGCAACAATTTTTACCATCAAGGCGGCAGAAAAAATCTGATCCTCCAGCAGAAGAAAAATAACACAAAGAATTTGGAAGGGGGTAGAGGGGTGGGGAAGAAAACAAAAGAAAACTAACCTTGCAATTTTCAACTTCAAAATATAATAGCACTGCTGTGGGCAAGACAGTCTGAATGATAATGACTTTTTATATCTCCACATGTTATGCCATTTCAGAACCTTAATTTATGTGTAGTTTTTTTCACAATCTGTTTATTCTGTTAAGAAAGAGTTAGTTTCCACTGACTTAATCAGATAGGTTGTTATCCCATTGATGTATAAAGCAGGGCAGAGAGACTTGGTACATCTAACTTGAAAGGAGCTGAGTCATCTTGAAATAATATTCTTAGTCTCTGCTTAACGTGGAAAGGAGTCTTGAGCTGGATTTTTGTATTAAGAGCAGAATCCAGAAGACAAATGCTTTTTTGATTGCACTGCACATAAGCCATGCTCTTGTTAGGAGTGTCGATGTAGTCAGAATGATCAAGAACAATATGAAGATAGTGTTACTGAGAAAGCCAGTGCCAAGACATAAAAATCCCAAATGGGTTACTCTTGGCAAGCTGGTATGCCAACAGCTCATTCTTCTTACGTAGACCAGTCCCCTAAGCCAGCCTGAAGCCCAACAGAATGACTTCACAGGAAACATAAATTACAACAGATAGATATACACATCATATCAAACTAAACAGATGCAGTGTGAATCTCAAAGGGGAGGCTTATGAAATCCTGGGGTGCAGCTTGAGAGGTCCTGGTTCTTGTTTGCCACAGGATTTTCAGGGAGGCTTTCACAAGATTTTATTCAAGGCAAGAGAAGAAAAAAACCTGAGCTACAGCTTATCTAGATGTTATGTATTGTACCTGAATCATGTAGTTATACTGTTGCCACTTCATTAAAAACTAGACTGTTGCCATTTCATAAAAAATAATTTTTTTCTATTATTAAAAAGGAAAAAGTAAAATGTTCAGGTAAAATATTCTGTTTCACTTGATTTATTTCTCTAAGTGTTTAAGCCTTTCCAGTGACTAAATTATACAAATAGATTGGACAAATATTAAAACTTGACAGCCTTTTATCTGGGAGTAGATGCCACATCCTTCATTTTATTTCCATCTACAAATGGATATAGACTATACAATCTTGTGTATTTAACAATTCTAAATGTGCCATTCCTGTTCTGCCTTCTAAATAACTTTGCCTGGTCCTATTGCTGCAGGTGAGCAACAGCTCAATTAAGAAAATACACAATAAAATCTATGCCTAAGATTACAGTAGCTAATGGAGGATTGTTACAATATCTTGCAAAACTGGAAATGAATATCAGATATTTAGTGGGAGCTCATTATTAAGTAATGAGGTTATAAACCTAGCATAAGCAGTTTTATAGTGGATTTTATGAAGCCCTAAAGGCCAAATCATTGTTAAATTTCATTAAAATTGTGGGAAGACTTCCAGATGGATAAAAAATTGAAACATTTTTTTCTGTCTAAAACGTAACATTAATTAAACAAGCCCTTCTGGGAACAGAAAAACAAAAGCCTAGATTAGCACAAACTATGTCTTTTGTCCCCTAAATCCTCACATCCTGGTACCCCAGCTCCTCCCTATATCCTCACCAGACAAAAGGAAACAATTGCCTGATCATTTTGCCAGCCAACTGCTGCCTTAAACAAGGAATAAAAGCTGAATCTTGCATGAGTGGGGCATTCATTCTGGGTGTGTCCCTGCTATGCAGCTGCCAAATTTTATGAAAACATTAGGAACTAATAAACCGAAATGTCTACTCTTTGAAATTGGGTTGAAATATGCCAATTCATTAAAAAGTTGTGGGGAAACTGGCGAAGGGGATGAGAGATTGATTGGTAGTAAGAGTCAAACTCTGATGTGTATATAACCTGAAAAGTTTAAGGCATACATCTTAATGTTCATCAGATAAGTTGAGCAAACTGCTCCCTGGGTGCTAAGCTCCTTATAGTGGGGGAAGGGCCCTGTAATTGGTAACTTGTCAAAAACTAATGAACCAAAAGGCACTGTCCCATTAAAAAACAATAACAAAACCCAAAACCCAAACCCCCAAGACCCCCAAAGCTCACCACCTTTTTGGTTTGGAGCTCTTTCTCTGCTGAGGCACGTCCCAGGTGCACATAAAGCTTGTCTTCATAGAAGTTACTAGCTACATTTGCAAAATGGTTTTTCCTTACAAAAAGGTACTCTTAATTAACCTCTTAAATACTAAATAAGTATTCTTCACAACTGTAACATTTCAACTGTTAGAATAAACAGTTTATATGTACATTCTCAACGTACATATAAACAAGTAATATAAACAGGTAATATAAACAAGTGAAGAAAACTGTAACAATTTTGATTTCCAATAGTATTGCAAAGACTACAAATGGTGGAGAAAGCTGAATGGGGCAAGCTGAAAAGCAACCCTGGTCCAACTGAAAGTTGCTATCTGGTTTATTTTGTGCTACCTGCCTGTACTGGATGCACTATTTGCTGAGTACAATAGATATTTTCCAAATATAGAGACCAGGATCAGCACTAGTGACAAGTTCTCCCAGGCTTTTCTGTTGGCACAGAACTGTTTGAAGGCTACTTACTTTCTTCCTCTCTCTTCAAACCCTCGGTTATCTCATCTTGGCAAGGGCTCAATCTCCCTGTGCCTGTGGTCAGCCCTGCACTGGTACACTATCTTCCTGACAGGAGCCTGATTTCAGGGAGTGTTTATTTCACAGTCCAGTTTTCTGAAAAATAACTAAAACCAGCTGCAGGCTCAACTTTCTGAAGTGTCCTCAAGTCAGTAGTTGCTTTGAAACTATTTGTCTAAAATAAATTTTGTGAGTATTTCCGAATAATTTCAAGAGCACTGGTGTGTTAAGGGCTTTTTGCAGCACACTTTAGAGCTAAACTGGAAAAGCTCCCAGATGAGCTCAGACAGTGTCCAAGGGTGTTGTCCAAGGTTAGCATTCCTAAAGCTTTTCTAGGGAACTTAGTGCATTGATTTATTAGTTGAAAAGAACACAGCAAGCTGACAATTTCCGTCAGTCAGGTTCCATGTTTGTGGACTGGAAGTTTGTTCATGATCTGTAATTAGCATGTTAATTGAGTTAGGTGATGCTACTTAATCAAATTCCGGTATGTTTAACCATCTGGTGATTGATGGGGGGAAGAAAAGAGCATGCAATGAGCCTGATTTTATAGGAACAGTCCTTGAAGATTATGCAAGAAAGAATCACATAAATCCAAAAAATCAAGCTGAATTGGAGGTGAAGGTGCGTGTGGAAATACGCATAACAAGAAAATGGTGTAACAGAGCTAGTGACTCTGGGAATTCTTAGTCTGCTGGGCATCATACAAGAAATTTAATGTTGGATGTAAGAGCACATGAGGTACCTTATACTCTCAGCACTTTCTGAAACAAATATAATTATTTCTGTAATGAAGAACAGAAAGGCCATTTCTGGAGCTGGAAACTGTTTGGAGTAGTTTTGGCTACTATTTGGACCAGTTTTAACCTATCACTAAAGTAATTTGTGTAGTGTAATAACACATTTTCCTTAACATCTCTGAACTCTTTGAGATAAATTATGTGGGTAGAGAACACTAATGCTATTTTTTTTTAAATAATTTTTTTTATACCATGGTGGACTTATCTGGTCTATTATCTGAAAGCTGAGTTTGTAGTACTGATAATTCAGCCTAAACCTTATTTTAGCCAAGAACAAATACTTTTGTAGGAATTACAGATGACTCTTTGCTTCCTTAGCAGCATTTGATAGAAAGTGTTACTTTGGCTTAAGAGGAAAATAACAAGGCACAATCTTGTGGATGAGTCTTGTGGCTCGAAGGAACCTGTAGGAACACCAAGTATGAAGAACATAAGACAGCAATGCAGCTAACAACTGCTAGATGTATCTTTAGGATGACCTAGAATGTGAAGCAGTAAAATTGGGATGATGGATCTAAAGCAGACAGAAGTGTCTGGAAAAGGGAGATTGAATTAATCTGCAGAAGGTGCTCAGAATGAATCCAGCAACTGAAGAAATCATATTGTGTGTACGTTGCATAATCTTAAAACATTAATACCTATGAATCCAACCAAACCAACTTACTTAGAAAGATTTTTTGAGCAGTTATATAAATAAAAATTTCAATTATTAATGCACACTGGAAATAATCATAAAAATCTCGCTTTCATAGATGAGAAACAATCAGCATGTACTAGAATAACTACGCAACTTTCAAGTTGGCAAAATGAATGGGGAACAGAGCATTCGAAATTGTTTGCCTGCCACTCATGTTTATCTGCTCATAATTTTCTATTGCATCACCTGTGAATCACTTTCATTATTTCTGAGTAGAGAGCATCGCCAGCTCTCTGAGACACGTTGCTGAGTGCATCAAATGATACAGCCACAAGAAAGCCAGGAAGTCAGGAATGAATTCTTACCTTATTCATGTCAAATGTGTGAAATACTTGTTCAACATAGCTGTTAGCTTCCGGAGTAAGTCCATGTAGATCCAGGACATGTTTAAATTCATGTAGACAAAGTTGTCCAGATGGGCATTCCTTCATAAATTTTGTGTACCAGTGGTGAATTTCCATAGCATTAATGTCATCTGCTGATCCAGCAGCACCCATTGCATCAAACATACCAGGTAACTTTTTTCAGTATCTATTCATCCAAATGCTGATTCTTGCTTCCAAACAATGATCATTCAAACACCAACTCTGCCTTCGAGAGCTACTTTAAACCTCTTACAGATCGCTACCAGAATAGACTAAGTAAATATAGCACCCTAGCAAGATTACTGGCAGCCAGTTTTAGTGCCCCATGGTTTTATCAGCTGATTACAATCTTTGTGCACAGTCAGTCTGCAGAGCCTCAGATGAACTGATTATACCATTGCATTATATCTTGCATTGGCACCTGTGGTGCTAAAATAATTTAAACTGGGTGGGTATTGAAAGGGCAACATGCAGGAATATTCAGAGTAGTTTCTAAACCTTCATTTTAGTAATTCACAAAGTTTTAACTAAAACTTCAACCCCATTTTAATACTCGGATACGATTTGTGCAGCTGCCTTGTAGTAAATGACTTTTCATTTTTATTACTTCTGTATGTACCCTGATCCAAATCTTACCTTAAAAATCAAAACTGCAACACAATTTGACTTGGATAACTTGAAAAACCTGAAAGTAGCTGTACACTAAGCACAAAAAACTTGCCATTGTCTTTAGACAGCAGTTCTACAAGCATCTCAGTCTTCTGTAAGCTAATGTCCTAAAAATTGCTCCCCCACTGCCACTGCTCGTTCAATCCCATCCATTCCCTTCCCTTAGGCCAGCATGAATGTTTGTGGTTGCATTTGGGAAAAAGTATAAGGACAGATCCAGGCAAAAGCTTGAATTGAATAAGTTTTGAATACTAATAAATATAGGCTGAATACTAAAAAATATAGTTAGCTTTAGACAACATTATTTACATTTTTGCATTGCCTGGTCTCACAAAACTTTGGGTTCCACAAGAGAACAGATAAAACAAGGGTGGAAAAGGGTGGCCAGCAGTAGAAGGGGTGCTGGACTGCTGCTTCTGCTGCTTCAAATTGTTTGTGCAAACTTGTAGTGCCATAACATCTGTGCTGTATTGTGGTAGATAGCACTGTACAGTTTTACAGCTTTAAGCCTTACAGTGCATACTGTGGCATGCACTAGTCGTGGTAGAATGTTAAAATACAACTGTTACACTTCAACCCACTGCAAAGGTGCTGTCTCACCAGCGGCACTCCCGTGGTGCATCACAAGAGGACAGAGAGCACCACCTGAGCAGCATTTCTCTGCACAGTCTGGCTGCCCTGGGGTGCTGTGCAGCTGCACGAGATGAATTTTCCTCTGGGTCGAGGTTCACACTGGTTCAGTGGCAAAAGCCACGTCAACAGTCGCGAGAGACAAATTTGATCTTAAGACTGCAAAGAAGGTGAACGCTGCTGTTGGACGTGTCATGAGACCTGTTTTTTGGGTGCCAAAGGGATGAGTGGTGGTGCACCTGTGGGGTGTGAGCAGTGAGGGTGGCATAGTCAGATGGGCGAGATGCTCATGCTGCATGAAGTTTAGGGCAGGCTCTATGCCGTGGCACACAGGTTCACGTGGACATTTCGAAGTCAGTTGAATTCTTCAGGCAAACAAAGAGCTGTGACATGCTAACTATGTAAGATAAGAATTGCAAGGTATTCTCAGAAATGGGTACAAGCCTTTACTGCAAAAGGACAACAAGCTAGACTCTCACTGGAACAGACTTTCAAAACATATTTGTAACCACATTGCATAAACTAGAGTGTGCAGCCAGTCAGGGTAGTGCTGCTGAGGAGGGAGAGAAAAGGGAAAGAAGCACACTGAAGGACTTCAACAGTGACATATACCATAGCTATCATTAAAAGGTGATTTTTTTTTTAATCTTTAGTCTTCCCTTGCACCGCTTTCAACAGATTCCCCAGAGCAACAAAAGCTGCCCACTAATGTGCTGTCAGTTATAAGATCAAGACCTTCAATACTAAGAAGCAGCAGGGATTTTCTATATGATATATTGATTAAACTAGAATAAATATGAAACATGTGAAGTGATATTTGTAAAAACTCCACTTCAAAATATCACTCATAGGCAAAGAATGCTGTATTTGTAATAACCAAGCAAAAGAAAGGTAGCTTGAAGTGTCAATCTTCAGCCTTTTATTGTTCATCAAATCTAAATTTTCAGCAGCTAGGAACTGGAAATGCCGACACAGAATTTTCTGGTGTATATCAGCCAAATTGCTTGTTCAATGAGAAGAGGGAGTTTTAAAAAACTCTGTTGTTACTTAAACTTCCTTTCCCTGATCCCCTGAAATAATAGCAGTATTCAAAAGAAAAAAAATCAAAAGTTTGAACATAAGTTTCAGGAGCCATAGATGATGATTTTTTTTTTTTTTTGGTAAATACAGGGGTCTGCAATAATTTTTTATATGTTTCAATTTTCAAACATTCTTCTGAAAAAAGCAACAGCATAAATGCAAGTATCAAAAACTATGCCATCTCAGTCCCATCTCATTCCTTGAAAACATGCATATTTCTTCCATATGGAATGGAAGAATCTCCTAACTCTGCTGTGATTGTTCTTCTGGAAGACAAGGTTAAAATGTCAGAAAAATCTACATTTACTGAAATAATTCTTCAAGATAATCATCAAGCTATTGTAAATTACCTATTTGATGAATCTGAAAAAAAAAACCTTAAATTTTACACTGAAGCATTTGACAAAATAAGCATATGAACAAGCATGAGATGCTTATCAGCAAAGGTCGTAATTAAAAAAGAAGTAAGAGAAAACAGCCAGAATATTTAAAGAAGCAGTGCAATAACCCAGAATAAAATGGAAACATGGAAGTTCGAATTAAGTGCAAGTAGGAGAAGAAACTGCTTGTAGAGGAATTTCTGTTGGCCACGTTCCTATTAGAATAGCTTTACTGAGGGATTATAGTGATGAAGTTCACACAGATTAGAAGGGCTATGCTGGCAACACTGTTCTTTTTAGTCATTTAAAATCCTCACTTTCACTCAGGAAAAGTTACTTCACTATTTAAAGCACAGTTTTCTCAGATTTATTGCATCTCCATATCCAGGTTAGCTGGGCATTACATTTCTTCATGTGTATTACCCTCCAAGCAAAGTCTAGAAGTAAAATGAGGGAGAATGCAGAGGTAGAGAAGAACTTGCATTGTAGGTCTGTAGGAAATGTGATACAAAGGGGAGGAAAGGCAAAACTGGAAGAAGCAAAGAAACTGATAGCAGAGGGACTGGCAGGACTTTGAGAATGTAAGGCACTTCAAGAAAGGATAAAAAAATTTTATATTAAATTCTGCCATAAACATGAGTCATGGAAAGAAGAAGCTGAAATTATACATCAGAGTAAAAACCAGAATTTAATTCTATAGACTTTAATCCAACATCAACACTTGCAAACAGAAACCTATCGCCTGAGTAGTGTCTGTATCAAAGATACGCCATGTGCTTATTTTCCACTGAATATGATTGGATAAACCCATCCAGGTCACGTGGAATCTCTTGGCACTGTACCAGATCTTCATATGTAATATTTAGACATACTTGCACCTTCATATGTAATAGTGGGGACTCAAAGTTATTGACACATCATGAAGCAAAAACCCTTGAGGGTCTGATAAAATATATCTAGGAAATTTCAAGTTTTCTACAGATGATGCCATAAGATATAGGGGAAAGTTTAATGAAGCGTTTGAAACACGAAATTGCAGACAATGAGAACAATAATATCAGGATAGAGAAATCCACATCTATTTTAGAGAGAAGATTCAAGGGACTAAACTCTGTCCCCCACTTTTCCCCATAGCTAAATTCTCCCTAAGTCTCTCTCAGTGTTTCATATTAGCACTATCAGCCTCTACAAGCCACAGGAATAAGATGTTTGGACTTATGGATGTAGGAAGACAGCACCATTTAGAATTTTTATTTGATCCCTTTACTACAGTGACAGCCTTAACTATAGCTGTAAAAATCACAGATGACTGAACTGAAAAGTCTTACTTTCCTTTAACCTCAAGACAGTCTTTTTGGAATTCTGTGAAATATTCCTGCAAAATAGTTTGAGAAAGAATCAGATTTCTTTAAGAAAAAAGTGTCTGTAGTTATAATGTGGGACTGATTAGCACAAGGTGGTATGGAGGCTAAAAGTAAATACGAGTAAAAAAAAATAGATAATTTCATGGAGGAAAAGTCCATTTAACCCATTTGTGGAACTTATTTCCAGGTCATAGGCTGCTGGAAGCAGAGTGTGACTAAGGAATGTCTATTCCCTAGGCATGTGCTCCTGGCTATTGCCAGAGACAAGACAGTGGACCTGAAGTATCTTTGACCTGTCTAGTGAAGTGTGGCTATTTTTATACGCCAGACATGACCCAGAGAGTGTTTAACTGGCTTATCTTTATTCAGCTGGTAGTCAGACTGACTGAAGATAAGTCATTTTGGAAAAAATGTTGGTGTTCTGAGGGTCCTGTCTTAGATGGATGTCTGGGTACAATACAGGCAAACTCACTTTATTTGTAAGTTGCATAATTATCATAAAAGCATTGATGGTAAATTATATTTTCTGTACAGTTTCTATTTGCATCTTCCCATAATTTTTTTTTACACATGCTTAATGCTTCTTTATTAGGACACTTTTCTTTTTAATTTACTTATAAGTTTCTCAGTGTGCTTGTATGTGAAAATATGCAATTCTGAATACCCAGTAAGAAACCTGTAAATTAGTGCCTTGTAATTGTGTTAGGTCCGACACCTGTTTTCTTAAGTGACAAAACAATACATATGCAGAAATCTACTACAAAAGTCATGGAGCATACAGGGACAAAAGAGTGGTTCTCAAACTTTATTAGATGCCTTTTAAAATTAGTTTTGTAAGTGGTTTCTAAATTGTCGTTAAGGTTACTTAAGTAATATTCTAATGCTACTTAAACCCTTTCTAAAGTATTAAGGTGACACCGTTAATCCATAATCTTTCTGGAACTCTTACACAACACACAGTGTTCTATCTTAAAAAAAAAAAAAAAGGCAACCATCCCCTTTCCCCTACCCTACGTGGGAAAGAGAGATAGGATAAATAAAACTTATATCCTTCAGAGGGATACTAAATATCATAAAGTTCATCAAAAGGAATTAATGAAACAATTTCACAATTAATATCTGTAAAGTGGTTATACAAACAATTTGAAGAACATACATAACGTGCTTAGTAGTATTAGCCTTGAAAAGAAATCATAATTTGATTTGATAGCAGTAATTGCATGTAATCTACCAGTCCCTCCCTGGGGTAGAGCCTGGAATTACCTGAGCAGCAAGACCAGCACAAAGGGAACAAGCAGAGGAATTCATGGTGCACCAGGCATCATCTTCCCACTGAGCACATGGGCACAGAGGGACTCAGTGGTAAACAGGAGCAGGTTCAACTCCAGTGCACCAGGGGATGTCTCCCCACAAATAATCCATAGATAGACATCTCTGCTGTCTGTACATATCTGTGCTTATCGATGGACATGCTCCTTACTCTGGAAGCCCAGGACCAGCCACATTTTTCTTATTTTGTTCAATAACAAAAAATATTTGAAAATCAAATGTAGTTTGCCCTATGAAGGCACTGCAGTATTTCTGCCATTTTTCCCTTCAGGCTACTAAGTTTTCCTTGAAAAGCTATGTTTGCAGCTCATAGTTTTGCTGCAGTTCGTAAGCACAGTCTGTTTTGTAGATATGATGACAGATAGAATTTTTCTCTTTCATTTTTAAACAGTATGAAATAGTCTTTATAATCTAAACAGACTGTTTTGTTTTATATCATAGCTAAAGGCAACCCTGAACTTCCTTTAAAATGTATTTCTGCTAAGAACTCCTATAAAAATTCATCAGCGTGTAGAGAATTACTAGCTAGTTAACTCACCGTGGTTAATAATCCATAACAGAGGACATGCAAACAGTGGCCTGCAAGGTTCATGTATGGTCAACAGCAACTAATGCAGAATGGACTCGTGATTACAGTAACTTTGTAGCATATCCAAAGTCTGAACCTTTGACCAACCACAATGCTAGTTTTTTACATTAGTAAGTTCAGGCTGAAAAAACTCGTGACTTTTGCCACTCCTGCTTTACTGTTGTCAGAAGAACCCTGGGTAGTTTAGAGCAAGGTCTGTTAATAGGGAAGGATGAAGGAAACAAAAAGGAAAACAACATCTTTTTTATCTTACTATCAGCATTTGGTATTACATCCTGAGAGGTAACACACAAAAATAAAACCAGCATGGAATTTAATTTAAATGAAAGATGCGTGAAGACCTTTTGACCTTTCATAGTTTATATTCCTCAAGAGGAAATTCATCACCACTGTGCTATGCAGCACTGACTGTGCACAAAAGTTGTTTCATGCCACCACAGCAATCTCAAGATAGTTCCTAGCTGCTGTAATTCCTGAGAAACTTTATGAAAAAATACCAGCAGGAACAACATTTATTCAAATGGTTTTTAACAAGTATTCCTCTGTGTTTTAGTCTGAAAACCTGACAAAACTACACATTACAGGACTTACAATAAGAAACTACACTCTTTGAGTCGGAAGGCACGACTTCAGTGCATTTAAAAGAGGAAAGTAATGCTTAATCAGCACATGCAATTAAAATAAAGGCACAGGATATCTGTTAGAGTTTGGAAAGTAAAGATCATTGCTTCCAGACAATTTTACTGATGTATTACAGATTTCTTTTTTGCATTTTTAAAGTATTTTCATCATTACGTAACAGGTCATAATATCAGCATTCATTGTTAAGAGTAAACCACTTGTACTCTAAGCTCTGAAAAATTTGACTTAGACTTACAATCAAAATTTAAAAAGAAATCAAGAGGAAAAAAAGTGATTGATGTTCCAAAGTTGTCTGAAGGTTTAATTTCATGAAAAGAAATGTGCTCTTTAGCTTAAGAAGTGGAGGTTACATATTACATTTGTGAAACCAAGTAGGTTCCTCTCAGCCATTATACTTAGGTGAAAATAGACACCTCATCTGAACTTCCAAATTCGTGAGCTGGCATTTTAATCTGTTCCAAACTTTCATTTTCTGAGAGAATACAATATTCACTGAATTGGTAGAAAATACTAGGAAGATATGGGATGATAGGAAAACATTCTTAGTCCCTAAAAATCACATGTTCAGCACACAACAGTGAGCATAAGGATTTTACCAAATTCTTTTCCATAACACATACAAAAAGGAAAAAGTATTCCAAGTACTCCAAAGATCATTTACTTACCAAACCAGGACTCTCCCTTGCAAAGCACTTCACAGTGAAATATGTGAACTATTCTTGACAGCAAGAGCTGTTTGTATGAGCCTGGAAAACTGACCTCTAATAGACTAATTTTACTTCACTCATAGTTCTTAAAAATCACCATGTTGATGTGATTTGTCCAAGACACAGGATACACCTCCTAGAGAAAATCCTTTCAATCTGAAGATTTACTCAAAATTAAGCACCCTGCTTTTGTATTATTGAGTTTGAGAACAAATTTTCCAGCCTGTTATCAAAGAAATTAATGTATTCACAACTCCCCAAAAAAATCCACAAAAAACATTTAAGTGAACTAAATTCTTTCTTCATTAACCTTTTGATAGCTTTGACTGCCAAAATATTTTACAACAATAACTGAAAGGTTATCTGAATTAGGCTTAACCTTTTTGTCTGCTTCACATAACTTAAGGCTCTCTGAAGTATTAAACATACTTCCTTAATAAATTTAACAATATAAATCAAAGAATGCTTTTTTTTTTTTTGAAAAAGCATCCACAAGGTATAATAACACCTATATAGTGGCACTTCATCTTGGAATAGAAATGAATTTTAAAGAAAACTTTTTACATGGGTGTGGCATGATTTTGACTTCTTTAATTGTTCAGGAGGAATCTCTGTTCTTATTTGAGAGGAAAAATAAGTAGTATTTACATTGACAGGGTATTGTGTGTGTATAAAAGGATTTAAGAGGAGAAACAACAGAACAAAAGCAAACAGAGAGAGAACACTAATTAAACTCAAGAGGATAAGAAAGCCCTAACTTGGAAAACTAGTTCTTTACCATCAGCTGGTGAATAACGACATTTTCATAGCTGATTTGCCCTCCTATGCCTTAAAGGTGTCATTGGAGTATTTAAAAATAATAAGTCTGCAGTACCAGAGAAAAAGGCCAGGACAACTGATAAACCTGCCCCCTAGCACTATTACAAGTTTCATATCCTTTGATCTAAAATGAAACTCACCAGAAGAACCACAACAGGCTGTTTAACACTGTAGAACAGTTCCTGGAAAAGTTTGAGAAACTGAAGTGTGTTGCTGAGAAAAACCTCTAAGAATGTGAATGTGCACCTTGGACAACCAGCTGCTGGCATCTCCCAGTAACACAAGCCCCCCAGTAAACAGGCACAGGTAGAAGACTTTCCTGATGCTGCAAGAGAGCATTAGGACAAAATATAAAATGACTCCTGAAAACAAATCTCTAAGTTTCTTGGGCCCTTGATGAGGAAGCTATTCAAACTTTGCATGAAAATATCTGATCTTTGCTTTTCACATTAAAGGTGTCTGAAAGCTTTTACTTCTAAATTGAATTAGCAATATGCGGAAGCTGGAGAAAAGCAGCTTATTAATGGGGGCAGAGTGAGCTGCAGCTTCTCTGAATGGTGCTGTAGTCCTGTCTTCTGAGTTTATTCTACATCTGCACAGTTGTAGAAACAAGTGGGTAGCAATTTGTCCACAGAGGCAAAACATGGCAACTAAAAACATGTAACATAGAGCGGTAAAAATAAATCTGAGTAGCTGTACTTACCCAGAGTGACTCCTAAAGTGTAACAATTTCTGTTGTAAATGATTGTGGTGGGTTGTCTCTGGTCAGCTGCCAGGTGCCCACCCAACTGCTCTCGCATTCTACCTCCTCAGCAGGACAGGGGAGAAAATAAGATGAAAAAGCTCAGGGGTCGAGATAAAGGGAGGGAGATTGATTACCAATTACTGTCATGAGCAAAAGAGACTTGACATGGACAAAATTAATTTAGTTCATTCTCAATTAAAATGGAGTACTATGCTGAGAAAAAAAGGCAAAACAACACCTTTCCCACCCCGTCTCTTTTTTCCATGCCCAACCTCACTCCCTCATTCCTGACTTCCCTGCTTCCTCCCCATAACCAGTGTAGGAAATGGGGGCTGTGGTAAGTCCTTAGCAGCTCTTCTCTGCCTCTCCTTTCTCTGCACTCTTTTCCAGTTCTCCAGGGCAGCTCTTTCCCATGGGCTACAGCTCTTCAGGATCAACTTGCTCCAGCCTGGGTATCCACAGGCCACAGCTCCTTCAGGGCATGTCCACTTGCCATAGTGTGGTTCTCTCCATGGGCTTCAGTGTGCATACCTGCTCTAGCGTGATCTCCTCCAGAGGCTGCCAGGGAGTCTCTGCTTGGACACCTGGTGCATCTCCTCCTTCTCTAACTTCTCTCTCTGAAGAGCTGTTTTTCACATGCTTCCCTCCACTCCTCACTGGCTGTGCGGCATTTTGCCCTTTCTCACACAGGCTTTTCCTGAGGCACTGCCACTGTGGCTGCAGGGTTCAGCTGTGCCCTTGGGTGGGTCCAGTGGAGTGAGCTGAAACCAGCTGTGCTTGGCATGGGGCAGTCCTGGCCACTCCCCACCAGCCCTGCAGCCCTCCACCACTACCCCTGTACATTGCTTCAACCAAAATTTCAGTGCAGCTGAGGATGGGAACAAAAGCAAACACTGTCTGCACTGAAAAACAGGAGAAGCCAATCACTTCCCTTACAAAACTCATTGGAAAAATTTTGTCTCTGCATGGCTTGCCACAGTCAGGGTCACCGTGGTTTCCAATGAAACAGGAACTCTGCCTGCATCCGAATGTCAGAGATCTTTTATAGTTGAAGATACTCAAATTCTGAGTGAATACAGTCAGGCAGCTGTAGGTTCCCATACTGTGAACATAGATGTAAGACCCCCTAGGGGTGTGCAGGCAAGCTGTTCTCTTAAAAGCTTATGCTTGGAAAAAAACTACAGCAGATGTCTAAGTTCAATGACAATAAAAGCAAATACACATCAGGGATGAAGATTTCTAAAGCGCCAAGGCCAGGAAAGATGTGTCCTGGTCACTCAGACAGGGCATCTTTACTGACAACCACAGTGCAGCTTTCCCCTGATAGAGTGGAGGGAAACAAACCATGTGCAACAAATGAAACCAATGCTTTTAAATGCCCCAAGGCTTTAACTTTTTGTTACTTGGTCAGAGCTTTTATGGAGAAAGATTAAAATCATACACACAAAGCGTGCTTACAAGACTTGAGTGCACACCATTCCATTAGAAGAACTAGCAGAAAATTTCCTTAATGGGCAGTTTCTAAATAAGTACACTTTTAAGTAGCTGAAAACTTCTCAATTTTATGATAATTTGTTCAGTTTTTTTTTAACCAGCTGTATAAAATGGCATCTGGCAGCCATAGCGTATAATTTGCTGTGACTAAAATTAAGGAACTGGACTGCAGGCCAACTCTTTGTTGTCTTCACTATGCGTCTGTGATATCAATGTGTCTTCCACACAGTGCCAGCAGAAGAACAGAAAGCTTTTTTATTTTAATTTTACATCTGTGGTGGAAAGAGTTTTTTTAAAAAAACACTTCCTTTATTTCAGATAAGAAGTGGGAGCACAGAAAGAGATTTGTCTTAGAGCTGCAGTGAAACCATGGTGAGGCCAGAAGTAGTGTGTGCAGATCTGACACCTGACTTAGTCACTTGGCATCTTGTGGATGAGATTCCCTCCCACTTCTCTGCCTCCATCCTTGGAAGGGGTGATGAAGAGCTGCCTCCTGCTGTGAGGATGTGACAGCTTCCACTAAACAGTTTACAGTGTATTTACTCATGTCACTGCATGCACAGTGCTTGTGAGTTCAGCAAGGAAGGGAAGGGTTGCAAAGGAGAAAAGAGATGAAGGAGGAACTTCTTTCAGACAGAATATTCATGTTGCCTCGTCTGCATTACCTAATAACCCTTCTTGAATTACTGAATGCTTTAAGATGGATGTAAAACAATCATGGATGTAATTTCAATAAATGAAGTGCAGCCACAATCACAGACAGAGGGTTAACACACCTGGAAACTGTACTGCAAGCTTGTGTGAGACCCCACCTTATACATTCAGTTATTATGCCACTGCACTTAGAGAGTAATGGAAGCCGCTTCTTGCAAGCTTAATGTTACCTGCAAAAAGTCTCACTGGAAAGGCCAACACTGGTAGCATTTCAGATGTGTGTACTTCTGCCCTTAAGGCTGTCATCTTTTCCCAGAGAATAGCGTTGAAAGGCTGTGTTTAATGCATTTCTCCCTATTGGCAGAAAAGTCACTTTAGGGAGCCATTGGTATTTCTGGCAATTTTATTGAACATCTGCTCAGTTTCAGACACATAATAATGATAAGGCTGCTATATCATGCTTAGAACACACATTTGAAGATACCATTTGATGCATGAACTAAAATCTGGTGGTTCAACTGCAGTGTGCTCTTGTTCTTTTACAAACTGTATCTACTGAATAAAAGAATAACAAAACAAAACACAGTGTTTTTTTCTGTATCAGTCACTAAAATGTTTTTGAATGATTTCAACATTTTTTCTAATTTAGAGATTGTTTTTCTTATCTCAGAAAATGACTTAGAGTAATTATGTTAACAATCTTACTGAGGTAGCTGGACACAGCAGCTATATTCACTGGAAATGTTACCACTTTGCTAATAAATACCTGTAAAACTTCTTCATATCCCCACCTTTTTTACTTCACAAGTTGAAAATTGTTAAATAAGAAACCTGGTTAAGTTTTGACGTTCTAATCTTAGTTCCTACCTATATTTTTTCAGTAGTTTAAGAAGAATATATGAAACTATACTTTATCCAGTGATTCAGTGTAAAAAACTCCTGGACAGCAGAAACTTACTGTGGGACCAGGTGGTCTTTAGACCTGACCTAGAGCTTCTTAGTTTTAATGATCAATGTTAACAGAAGTGTGGAATATGTCCCTCATTCTGTCATTTGCTTAGTGTACTACTTCTTTTTGTTTCAGGAGATAATATTTTCAGGCTGAAAATATCTAAAACTCCTTCAGTAAAAAGTGAAAGAGAGTTGCAAAGAGAGTTTAATAGCACTGCTGCTGCAGTGCATCCAGTTTAAATTCTAAGTGCAGTGTTTCAAAGTTATACTCTCAAATCCCAATTCCTCCTCCAAATCTCGTAGAAACACAGCATCTGCCAAAAACTTATGTATTCAACTTACACAATTTCCTGACTGCTGAGTTCAGCACTAAACCAAAGATTTCCTCCCTCATCCAAGGACAAACTACTTGCAGCTTCACTTTTAATTCAACTCACTGTCCATAAAAAGGAACAGTCTTTCAGCCCCTGAAAAACAGTCCTGAACACCCACAAGGGGCATGGCTATTACTGGCTTCAGAGACAGACATAAGAGGTGGTAAGAGATGAAAATCCTCATTTCACCCTGCTAAATCCACCATTACACTATGGTGATGTGACAGGAAAAGAGCCAAATACCTGCCACTTTCATCCTGCTGAAGTGCTGAAACCAGGATTAGAGTTATGTAATGTTGTAAAAGAGGAATTCAGCGTGCGAAGGGAGGAATCTCTCAGTTCCTTATTAAAATCACAGCTGAACAGCACTGTCCCTATTGGAACAAACAACAGCCAAGTCCCCAAAACTGCAACTGTCACCCACACATAGACTTACAAAAGCACAGTCTAGTTAATCTCTATGCACCTGAGGATTTCTGCTTGCAGTAAAACTTCAGGGCACTGATTCCAGGCTGGTGAAAACTTGATCAGAGGTTTGCTGTGTTCTGGACATTTTGCACAGTGCTCAAACTTTCTCTATATTTCTGCATAAGACTCTGAAACACAAACTGAAATTGGATTCAAACTCACTAGCACACAAGATGAGCAGAGCAGGATTGCTTAAGTATTTGCATAGAAAAGCTTACCTTAAATGACATTTTCAGCTCTTCCACATGCACAGGGAAGATCCCAAATCCCATGAATGCTGCCACTGCACCAGCTTCCCATATAATGGTACAGACTTCTTCAGTACACTAAGCAAGCAGAGAACAGAATAAACTTAAAGAAAGTTAGAGGTACTCTTCCTATTGCCTTCTTAGCAATTAACATGCTAAAGCTGACCAAGTAAGTGTCAAACTAAAACTTGAAGTCATGGAGACCACACTGTCCTTAATTTTGAGTCAAGGCTGTGGAAGCAGGTGAAACCTCCACTGGGCTTAGGGCACTGGTCCCAGGGCTCTGGTTTTCTCCAACCCTGCAAGCTCACTTGGTCCTGAAAGCAGGGATAAAGGAAGAGGTGGCTACCCCAGCCTCTTCAGCAGAAAAAGTGCATTTAGAAGTGTAAGAGCAAAGCGAAAACAAAGAGCTGACAGAAAGGCTTGTTAGTAGGGTCAAGTAGGTTTGAACCCTTCCAAATGATGGCAGTACTAATACTTCTCAGGAAGAGAAAGGGTTGGAAAAATTTGAAAGAAGTGGAGCGAAAGTAGCTCAGGTATCAAACATCTGCTTTTGCTTTGGGAACAAGAGTATATGTTTCTTGAAAAACATGGTCTCCTTGACAGCCTGGCTGTGTAGGGTAGGGTGTGATACACACAGCGTAAGCCAGGAAAATGTTGATTAAATCATCTGTTTTGCCCGCTGGAGTCTAATAGTATCAGTCAGGGATGGACAGAAGGCATCCTTCAACATATTCTTTCATCCAAGAGGAGACAGGTACATTTGTACTATGAAGAAAGTGAATTAGAGCTGTAAATTTTGTTAAAGAGCAAATAAGAAGTGGTCGGTGGAGTGAAACTTTAGAACTTAATTAACTCACACACACAAAATTGAGCAATTAGCAGGTGAATAGGTACTTTTGTACAAAAATAAGGAAAATGGGAAACAGACTAAAATTTTTAAGAAACACCTAGTGTTATGTATTTGGATTTTTTTAATGTTGGATACTTTACACTAAAATATCTAGTATTTCAGCATTGACAAGCCAATATTCTGACTCTTACCATCTCCAAAAAATTAAATTAAATTACTTTGAGAAATCTGCTAAAATAAAGGTTTATTTGGTGGGCTTCCTTTCACTGACTTTTAAGAGAAGCACATGAGAAAATTCAAAGCAAAAATTCCTGGGTTTGATACATATTGTAAAGTGCAGAAATTGATACTGGACACAGCAGCAGTTCAAGATGCCGCATAAAGATAAATGACTGAGGTACTGCTGGAAAATTACATGTCCAGATACCACCCCCTTCTGATATAACATTATTTTAGTACCTGCATTAGTGTTACTGAAGTGCCTTTTACATTTATCTTACCTCCGTGCAGGCACACTCTATGTGTCTTTACACACATTTATCCAACAAAAAACAAGACAGTTGGCTGAATGCTACATTGCATTTAACCACCCTGACAGGACTAGGGTCAGACATCCAACACCCCAGCCCAGAGAGTCTTATTATAGCAAATTTATGAGAGCAGATGTTGCTACAAGCCTTACAAGACTACATGTTGTGTTTGGCACACTGGAGTTAAGCAGCTACATTTTCTCACAGCTGCATAAAGCAGCAGTTATATTGTTCTAACTACATGCTAAAAATGTACCACTGAAGCTAAGCTAGCATGATTAAGGGATCTGAAACCTTGGACAAGTCCTTGACTCTAATAATATGGGTGAACAGCAGGGACTTAGAAAAAACCTTTCTGGGTTTTTTGGCAGTTTAGGGAATAGGTGTTTAATCACTGCTTTTAAAGTCTTCTTTCAGAAAATAATTGAGGCTGTGTTTTCATCAAAAATGTCAGATTTATTGTCTTAACACTATATTTATAAAATAAATTACCAGGAAATGAAGAACAACAAGAATAAACAAGAATTCTATAGATATTGTTTACATGAAGAGGCATTTATTTTCCAAAAAATGTTGCATGTAGAATTATTTTTAGTTTTTCAAAATTAGCTACACTCGTGATTTAAATCTTTAAAAGAATAAAATAATCATTTCAATGGGTATGGAAGAAAAAATTCCATGCATCAGACTCAAGATCACACTCAAATCTAGAAAAAGCCTCATGCCATAGTCAATCTTCAGTCTGATCTTGAAGCAAAGTTTATAAAATGCCATTTACAATAAATTCAAGTTTTCTGTGTTAATCTGCCGAAGTTTTGATTAAAAACATGGCTTTAGCTAATAAGAGTCAGGTGCTACTGGTTCATCAGGTGCAACTGCGTCCTACTTTATCTTTGCTTCTATTTTCATCAGAAACAGGTCCACTGATGTTATTGGGTTTAAAATGGCAGAGCCGAGGTGTAAATATTTCCTTACAGAAATATTTACAGGTTATTTCCCATTTCAATCCAATAAATTTTCAGACACCAGCTCATCATTATTGTGAAACAGATTATGACGCATTCTTTATCTTGAACCAACAAATTTTTCTCATTTTTGCTGTTCCCATTCCCTCCTCCAACTCCTGGGGGACTGAGGTGGGTGAAGGTGTGAGCGAGTGGCTGGTGGGTACCCAACTGCTGGCCACAGTATAGAACAAAGATATATACATATATTAAGGTCACACAAAGCATTTCACCAGAGTTGGTGAAAAGATCAAGCTTTTTGTAAGTTCTTTAACTTGACTTAATGATCTTAAATATGTCTATCAGTTGACAGTTAATAAATAACATCATAAGCAGACATAGAGATCTCTAAAAGAAGTGATTGAACTGATGTGAGTGGAAGAAATCTATTCACAGCCGCTGTGAAAAGCTGACTGAAGCAGCTTAAACCTCCCACCCAACAGCTCAAGACAGCACCAGGTCAGGCTCTTCACTCATTCTGCCCTTCGACATGCAAACTCCAAAAGGAAGGAGAAACAACAGGGCTGGTTTTGCAGGGAAAGCACTCAGTGGGGTGCAGACTATTGGAGACAGAATCTGAATTCCCTGTTGAATCAGAGGTATAGATTCATACTAGCCTACAATTTCCTATCATTTATGTATAGCACATAACTGCTTCAACGTCCCTCTTTGATTGCCTCCTGAAAAGTGAGTGGGTAATTTCACACTTGCTCTTCAATATTAGGTTTATTATATCAAGTTTTATCTTAAAGTATACTTTGAGAACTGTCATATATTTCAGAAGAACAGGGATTTATAACAGAGCTAGTAGCAGGCCTTTATTATAGAGGTGATAGGAGTTACCATCTGAGAATAATAGAGGCTTTTTCACAGTGTAATTGGCATTGGTTATCTTCTATCCATGTGCACTCTTGCTTATCAGTACAGATGCCCTGGAAAAATGGTTTTATGAAGTGTTTTTGAACAGTACTGTAACTTTTTTTGTGGTAAAAGAAAGTTGATTATCAGCTACAATGAAATCAGATCAGCCACAAAAGTTAATCATGGATCTATCTCTGGTATAGGAGTCATGGAAAGTCAAGAATTTTAGCTCATGAAAGGAGACAGGCAAGCTTCTATCTTAAAGCAAAAAACACCAAACCAATCAAAATCCCAAAAAAAGCCAACCCAAAAAAACCCAAACAACATTAAAAAGCCAAACCCAACATCAAAAATCCCACCTCAAGTTCCCCAGAATTAAAGAAGATGTAAGAAAAGAAAACAAAATGCTCCAAAAGAGCAGGGTGATGCTAGTGGATCAAAAGGATCCAGCAAGATGAAGAGCACTAATAGCTCTTGTTCATCTCTTGTGGCCATGGTAGGTTCTCAATTCAGTTAAGACAAGCCTTAGCTATGCCATTTCCCTGATGTGTGGATGCAGCTAATGCCAACAGGGCCAAAGAGATGATTAAAGGGATGAGGAAAGGAAGCGATGTCATGCTTTCCAAGGAAGGAAAGGATCAAGGCAGATGTAACTTACTCCAGTTCTTAACAACACATTCCTACAAATAGAAAGCAATACTGAAGCTATTATTGACACCACTCAGGCATGAAAAGGTGTTAAAAGTAATGAACACATAAGAATGAGGTAAAGCAGGGTATAATGAGTATCAGGCATTTCAGCTAGTCATGAAACAGGGATAATGTGTGTTCTGCAAACTATCCATCAAACCTATCCTACATTATTCCACCAGACAGATTAAATGGCTGATCTCTGCATTTAAAATTGCCAGATATCCAAGAACTTAAGAAGACCCAGCCCAGTTTTTACGAAGAGCCTGGGCCTAGTATTAGTGAATATTACTACCTACTTTTATTCTGACAAAATGCCAGTTTGCATGGCTTGAAACATGAAAATGAGAGAAAGACTGTGTGCAGAGGGCTAGGCAAGGAAAGGCAAATCATAGTATAAGAGGTGTATATGTGTTTTAAACAAACTGAGACAGTGGCATAAGAGCTAAAAGAAGCTCACATGAAAACAGAAAAGATAAGCATTGTGAGGGGTGGCATACCTGGAGAGAATTATGCAGTAATTTTTAAAATTAATGTTTAAAGCATAACCATTTGGAGTGAGTTTACAGCTCTTCATGATTTATCAGACAACCACAACACTATCTAAGCAAAAATTAAAGGAAGATTTGGGTCAAATGATACATATTAGTTAAAACTTGTATTATGACGGATCCTTGGTCACTAAAACAAAAATTTTAGTGTAAATCAAACAGGTGTTCTAATAATGTAGTTGTTTTAGCTTATTAAGTACAGTGTATAGACTCAACTTCTGCTTGCACATCAGCAGCACAGACCCTCTATTGCAGAAAGGAAACAGCGAGTGGGTGATTTCATTTGTAACATGTTTTAGTAAAATCTGCAAACTTGGGCCAGATGATACTAATCTATAATCCAGCTCTATCATGCATGCTGCCTGTTAAAAATCACTTTATTTGCATATAGCAGGTATTCAGTTGCAGGAAAAACATGGAACACAGTGTAAATGAAAGTAACACAACTATGATTCATCTTGACCAAAAGGACTGCAATCTAAACAGCTTCCTGGGATATCACCCCAAAATGGATGAACTCCAAGATCTGATAATAAATAACATACACCCTTGGAGCTTTGCTCAGTGCCAAACTTTGTATCCCTTATGAGAAACAGTTGTGTGCTATAAGCACTCAAAATGTTTCTGACATTTAGTTTAATGGAATTATTTTGCTTCCAATCAGCTCAGGAATATTCTGCTCTTAAATTGACTGATAATTCCTAATGCAAGACTACTATCCATCCATACTCTGTTATATAAACTGCTCCTTGATTTGAAAGTCATTCTCTTTCTCCACCAAAGGTGCCAGAAACTGGTGCAGGTTTCTTTTGTTCAATTAAAAATGACACTAGGATTTTTTTTAATACTCTTTCTACCCTAAAAGTCCCATTCTGTACTATAGTGGAACTCTTCAACAAATTCATGAACATAACCAGCTAATACCTTATAAGCTTTGCCTGATTTATCTTCCTCTTACGCTTCACCCTCTTGATTCTGAGGTGTTCAATTCACACTATTTTCAAGAAACTTCTTTTCCTGTATTTCTTTATAATTTTGTAAATTAGCCTCTGGCTATGAAATTTTCATTTCTGAAAGTTAATAGATATGTCTTCACCTCCTATATACTATATCAGTAGGTTTTTTCTTTTCTTTTTTTTTTTTTCTGGAAAGAAGAGAATGAGAGAGAGAGAAAGAGAGGAAAAGATAAACCTACTATTTAAAGGGCTTAATATTTTTCTAAGTTGTTTATATTTGTGTAAATAATTGAAGTCATCATCAGATTTGTAGATTGACTTTCAGTACATCCCCAACCTTATGGTTTCAAGAAGAAGTCAGCACTTTAAGACAAATGATCCAGTAGTAATTAAGGCAAATTAAATCCCAAGCCAGATATTTGGAGTGCTCAGTCACCATACTAAGAGTATTACTGGCTTTAAGACACTGAAAGTTCATCTATGCTACTTTTCCTGCCACGGCACGGCCTTTTATCATGCTTTAAAAGAAACTTGGTAAATTCATATTTGTGCACAACTGCTTTCAATCTTCAATGATGGTACAGTACTATAAGACACTAGTTTAAAAAATGTTTTTTTAAGCAGCAGGCGGTTTAGCATCATCCCTGTGTCCAATTTTGATATGATTTATTCTTGTACAACAGTTCTGGTATTTTAAATAAATTCCTCACAGAGATAATTTCTGGATCACTGTTTTTCACATCAGTTGTAACAGCATCCACGGTTCACAAAACAGGTGTTTTCCTTTAGATTGGGAAGAGGTACCTGCAAAATTATATAGGAAAGAAGCTAGGCTGGAAGTATTTTTACCTTAACAACACGTATGTTGAATGCCTTAACAATTTGAAATCAATCCCTGGATGTCTCCTTCTGTGTCACCTTGCAGAATACGTTTCTTTTTGAAAAAGGTCTTGAGTTTCTTAGAGGACATTCCAGATGTGAGTTACACCTCTGTGCTGGGGATGCATGGAAGAGATCTTAAATTGCATTTCTGGGGAATGAACATACCTCAGTGCTAAAGCACCCCAGTTCACAGTTCTGATTGTAGCAACAAACTCTCAGGATAGAGGTCTCTATCTTTAAAGCACCATTTTCTTGTGCAACACCCTGCTTGCAGTTTTTGTAGAAAAATGTGGGTGAAATTTGATGCTTTTACTTTTTGCTAAGTGACTGCTATAAAAAAAAGTTTTCAATTAACAGCTTATAGGCTGCCAAGCCTTTATCTTCTTGATAGCACTTAGGTTAATGACAGGTTAATCTTCCTAAGACAGATCTGACACCTCTTTTTAAGGAAATCAGAAAACAAATAAAATTCTAATCAGTTCACACGTGGCCACATAATTCCTCACTACATCTTGCTGTTAATATGAACAGGAATTATTTTATCAGGTTAAACCAATATTTAATGTAATCTTCAGCAGAAGTCAACAACAGGGGAAAGCAAATAAACCAGAAAGCAATTAAGATGCTAATACTCAATAAATTTGCAGTGAAAGGAGGAAGAATGGGCTATGGGGGCATACCTTTTTTCCCAGACTTTTTGAGTGATCAATGTGCATCCTGAAGCATGAAGACTGACAGCATCAATAAGTTTTTATCCCAGCCAGTTTAACTAAAAGCATTACTCATGCCATGCCTTATAATTTAGACTTGTACTAACATACAGCTTTATTTACTGCTTTCTGACATTCTATTTATTCTAGCAAAACACAGGAATGTTGGGCAAGTTGAATTATAGGAGCCATAACACCACATTATTTTCCCAGTTTTGTATACGTTAACATTCTGAATGAAATCTGTAGTGCTAGAGGCCTGATGTCTATCCAAGGCAAAGCCATTTATTTAGTTCACACATACACCCTTCCCCCACCTTTAATATTTGAAGATATATGTGGGGGTGGAATTTTCAGCCATCTGAAACAAAAGTGATTCTATCTTTTTGACACTTGAGGGAATATGAAAACAACTTAATTAAAGAAAAGTTAGTTTTTTGTTCTGAATAAAAAATGGTAAAAATGTACTGTGAGCTAATTGTCTGAAAAATGGTTTGGGTGCTACTTTAGTGGAAAAACATAAATATGAACAAACCTTCACAGAAACAATGCAATTAGTCCTCTTGTCAAAAGCATGACCTATAGTATCACAGTGTAAGAGGCTATTGTCAAATCTGAGAAGGTTTAATCCTGAGTTGATCCAATCACTGTAATAAAATTACCATCAGAGAAGAGAAGCTTCATCATCATTCGTGAGCTAAAAGATGTGTAGAAATATTTGTGGTTCAGCATACCAACATCCTTTTCCAAAGCACTTGCTAACTATACTGTATATACCAAACACATGCTCCTAAACCTGGTATTTCACACAGCCATGTCAAGGACAATTAAAAAATCAGTGTCTTGCTCTGAACTGGCGACTGGTTTCAGAACGAAGATGTTAAAACCTGTAGTAGGTACTTATAATTACAAGGAAACTTTCCACTAAGACATGAAATACGGTAAAATTTAATCAGCATATTTACAATTCTTAAATCAGCATGCAGGATAAAGGTATTAGGAGAGCAACTTTTAAAAAGACAGACCAACTTGAGGGAAAAATAATAATGATTCCTTGAATGACCACTGTGATAAAAGCAGCAACAGCTAACCATGGATTTGTGTTTTGTTGTGCAGTAAATGTGAGTCAAACGTGAAGAGATACATGAAAATAGGTGTTTAACAACAGTCGGAGTACACATTGATTGCTGGTTTTGAGATTCTTCCAGGGAAGTGAGTACCCATTGCAATGCTAAGTATGCTATAATTTATGCATTAAAACCTAACCTAACCAGCTTAATATAAAATGTGTTAGTTCTCCCTAGAAAGTCAAATGCCTCTTACAGAGTACAGAAGTTTTTGTAACTGCACCAGATCAGCTCTTTGCTTGATCTGTTTTTTTGAGTCTTCCCTGTGTGGTATTTAATAGAACAGATTTTGTTTTTTTTTTTAACTATGTCTCCTTTTCCATATGCCTCTCTCTGTCATATGACAAAGGGAAAACTTGTATTTCAGTGACTGTCTAGCCTGTGCACACAAATGCAGATTCCCCTGAGTAAAATCAATGGTTCCTTAATTATTTAAAAATTGCCTCAGAACCTGAAATAAGGTTTCTCATGTTGTCGGAAAGGAAAACAAAATCATTTACTATATACACTCCAACAGCATTTTAAGGCCAGGGTTTTTTTTTCTGCAAGAACCCTTTTAAAAATACCGAGAGCAATTCCTCCTTCAAGAAACCCAGTATTCAACGTGTCTAAAGCAAGCAGGATTCAGTACTACCCCCTCACATCAGCCTCAACCCTATGACAAACACCTGTTGGAGGTTTGTCTTGCCTTAATTTCTTGGTATTTAGCCCACAGAGCTTTAGTGAAGCAACTGCTTGCTACCACAGTGGCACAGCAGCTGGTCCCAAGAGAGCCCACAGGCAGCTGCGTAAAAACCCAACCCTGTGTCAGCACAGGAGACAGCCGTGGCTGCAGGGTGGGCACCCGTGGTATTGTCACCCAGGCTTCCCAGGAGATGTATGCATCAGCTCTCACACAGAGGTGACAGGGCTCACAAAGAAAGAACAAGTATTTACTTCAAATTAGGTCTGGCAAATCACTTCTGACGGTATTTTCACAGCCTTTAATGCTTCTGAAAGCGCATTTGAAATCTCTTGGTTACAAAAGAAACACTTTGCAAACACACAGCTAGACCTAAGGTGGGGAATGAGGGACTGCAGTACTGTACCTCGGGAGCATGGGGATGAGCCCCATGGTTCAAAAAGAAAATATAGTATGCTCATCATACAGATGATCTAGTTTTCTTTGGAGATGGAAGTCTCTCTCCTGAAATATAGCACATTTAAGAGCTTGCTTTTTTGCTTGTGGCCCTTTTTTTTCTAAAGTTCTCAGGGCACAGAAACATCAGAACTGATTCCTCAGTATGACCATCCTTAGAGAAAGGATGAGGCCAGCTATGCTGAAACCTGCACCGCTTCTGCTTTGGTTAGTCTACTTAAGAATTGTCTCTGATTTTACAGAGTAACTCATGAATAAGCATAAAGTTTGACCTTTTCTAGTTTCCTGCCAACACTAAATGGGTTTCCAATCAGGTAGACTGTCCCTGTGAGACACAATCTGACTTTTTCTGGGGACAAGTTTCTATTTTGCACAACGTAAAGCCAAAAGCTGACTGTGTGCCTGGAGTATTTTCATTTTTATTGTAGCACTATTTTGTAGGTGTTTGTCAGAAAGCATGAAAGCAAACAGTGAAATACATTTGCTCCTGTGGCTCTGCTTCCTCCAGAATGAAAAGCTTGCTGTTTGTGGTCCTAATGAAAATGCCCTCTAGGAAAAAGGTGAGTGAAATTTAGGCACCTAATTATATATGCCTGTCATTGAATGGTAAGAGCTCACTGTGTGACTGTTCAAAAGGTTAGCGACTGACATTTTAAGTTAATGCTCAGATTCAGCATGCCCCCTGATGCAGCAGCACAAAGAAACAACTACAGAAATAAGCTGCAACCCCCCCACATCCCTTTCAAAATGAATTCTGATTACCCTTACGAGCATATGGCAAAAAAAGGTCACTTCATCTGTGGACACCTGCATTTTCAGAGATGGTGCATCCTGGATATGTTCTGGTGACATCACACCACCTCTCCCTGCTCCCATGCAGGGCAACTATACAGACTGCACTCATAGCATTTCCTGAGTGTTACCAACCACCTGAACTCTCCATTTTCTGCTTTTAGGAAACTCAAGAAATGAGAATATGAGATGAGATGTCCATTCAGTTTTTGCTTCTCAAAGGTCTTGAGGTTGTTTGTTAACTAGACTTTCCAGAAGACTGCAAGACAAGCAGAATGCAAATTTATTAAATAAACCTATTTATCAAAAATGAGAATAGTATTATGTTTTAATATGAGCAGTTCGCTTAATACATTTTCATCCATCACACTAGCTCAAAATCTAAATTGTAGCTCACCTTGGAATTTTTTAAGAGCTATTCTGTATACATTTTCAACACTCGGAAAACATGTTACATGCAGGACCTATTTGCATAATATTCTTTGCACAAAGAATACTGGCTTTGTAAAAGTGGTCACTCAGCATAAAATTATATTTGGACCTTTCTGATAGAATATATGGATATATCAATTTCCTAACTGTGAGACTGAAATACTACAGGTAAGTTGGTGACTTACTTTAGCCCAAGAGCCCACCTCACCACCTATTCTGTTCCCAGAAGTGCTATAAGGAAATGCTAAAGGAGAACAGGAACAGGGCAAGCCATATGTGATACTTCTGCAACAGCTTTCAGGTACTTTTGGCTGAATTTTTTTTACATGAAATTTTTGTACATTTCCTTATAAAACTAAAGTATGTTTATGCATGAAAACAAACACAAATTTTCAAAAATATGAAAGCATTTATACTTCCTTTCTGGAAAAAAAGAATGTGTAACAATTACTATTGTCTCTTTTTTTTTTTTTTTTTTAAATAAATGTTTGTATTGCATTTGGAATATCGTACATCCCTTCTCTTCATTGTGCTATCACTACATTTTAGGAATTCATTTATTATTCTTTGATAGGTGACTTAAGGTCAAGAACATCCAAAAAGAGCTTAACCCCTCTTTTCACCTGAAAATCCTCAAAAGATTCTGTAGTTCAAGTGAGAATTTTGAAAAAATGGATGCTAGTGAAAGCAATTATGCTTTACTTGAAAAGCTGAGAATAAAGAGGTAGTATAAAGCCACCATGGTAAAATTTGTCACATTTTTCAACATTCCTTCAGATCCATGCGCAGCTGAAATGTTATTCCATATTCATTTGTACTGTGAAAAGAACATTTATCTTACCTGCAAGAGTCCTTTGAAGGTACTACCACCAAGATAAAGGCAAATTCAGAGGATGTAGTTATATTTAGATTTTTCAAGAGCATTTGGCAAGGGATTTCAATCAAAGAAGGTACAATAGAATATGGAATAAAAAAGCTGTCTGAGGAACAAAAAGAAAAGCTTCAGAACTGGCAGCTTTTCAGTTTGGCAGAAGGATTCCAATGGCTGCACTGTTTCCACTGTCTGGAAGGGCAGTTTGAGGAGCTAGCTGGAGGATGCCCTCAGACTGGAAAGCCAATAGTTTAGATAAATATGGGATGTTATAAGAAACAATTAGTCAGAATGGCAGTGACATAAGTGTATCAAATTAAATTTCAAAGTAAAGCTTCAGCATTTCTGTGTTTGCTGGTGCACAGTGACTTATGAAATCTTTATTTGCTTAATTTCTGGACCATCAGTGAATTCCTATATTCTATATATTCTAAACTCTTAGGTTTACTAAATTCTTGTCTCATATTCCTTCTGGGAGAACTATCAACTTGGCACAAATGAAGCAGGGTTAAGTAAGAATAGCAAGCATTGGGCTAAAGAGAACATCGAGATTATGCTACAAGGTGATTAAATACCAAGATATAGAGAATATATATAACAAAACCAAGCATAACCAATGCTGTAATAGACAAGCTTCAGAAAAAAAAGAGAACTAGATGAAGACAAGAGTAATCCAATTGGTGAGAAGGAACATTACCAAAAGAAATTTTAAGAAAATAATACTAAGAACAGAAGAGGTGTGCTAAAAGAGAAATTCTAAGTCACGAAGAACTCAACTTGTAAACTAATTTAGTGGTAATTTCTGGTCAATTTATCAACTATGTAGGGAGATGTAATCTATTCTAGAAAAGAAAGAAAGTAGAAACTTTGATGTTTGATATTAGGGAACTTGTGTGTAAATCCCTAGAGAAGAACAGAAAATGGATCAAAAATACAGATGAGTTGAAGGGGTAAAAGTGAAGAGTATTACCAGCTTTCAAAGAACATCATAAGAGGTGGGGTTGATACACTTTCCTGTAGTTGAAGTGATTTCAGTTTTTCTATTAGAAACAGATTCAAAAAAATCCACACAACTACTGACCAACCTTGTGTGAGCATTTTCTGGCTGACAACTTTTGCAAGACTTGAGATATGTCCAAGCATCTGATTCTTATATAAACTGTGGTCAGAAATCCTTAATAAACCAAACAGATATTGCCCAGAGCGCAGTGGTGAAACCCTAAGGAAAACTAACTTCCCTGAAATGTAGTGAGTTGAAAGGAAAATCTGATGAAGCAACATAGATGTCACTACACCACAGATGTCACTAAAGAACTCATGGGCTATGAAACCAGGACAGGCAAAAATGGATAATCTGAAAAATCAGGGTCAGACAAAGGTGCAGTAAACAGTGAGGCAGAGAAGAGACTCCATGACTTAGAAAAAAACCCTGATCTTCTGAAGTGATACATAATGATGTGAATGGAGTTGGGAAAGAAAATGAGTGTGAGAAGACATCACGCACTGCAGAACACCTGCAAATGGTGAGAGATGGAAGGATGGTGCACTCTTTAATTCCCACTTCCTCAAGGAGCTGGAAAGAAAGAAAACATTTAGAAATACTGTGCAAAATCCATCTACTTCAACTATCATGTGTTCAGAATGATAAAGCACAAAGTAGCCCCAGTAATGGAATAGGGCTCTTGAAAACAGAGTGCTCCCCACTCTGGAAACTCTAGGCTGGAGAAGTCACACTTTCTGAAGGAAGTTCCACAAAGCTTTCTGGGATGCCAGAGACCCACACTCATGGAGCAGTAGCCCTGTACAGCTGAAGAGCAGATCGTCCCACGGCAAAACCTAAATGCTGCAGCATGCTCCAGCTGCTGGGATGGGGTAGAAGGGTATGTGTGACACTGCACAGCCCGTGAGCAAACAGCACAATGGACATGCAAGAACTGATTTCATAAGAATTACAGAAATCAGCTTAATATACACTCGTGAGGCTACAAAGACAAATAAAACATGAAACAATTTCCTGTCCTTTTATTGCTACATAGCAAAGGGTAGGAATTACGTGAGACACTGTATTTTCATCTCTGATTTTTAATAACAACTCTGTCAAGCCTCTTCTCTGAAAATAGTGGAATAATTTGAAAAAGAGCATAATGTGACAGAAAGATGGAATGAGATAGTCTAAAAATGAACATGCTAAGTAATTTTTAGAACTGTGCTACCACTGCAAATTTAGTCGATAAGGAAAATTTCAAATATTAAGACGGCAATCAGACATTAAATATATCCAGAGAAAGTCTTATGATTTCTTTTCCCCTCAAGACAAGACAGATTTGGAAATCAGGATGAAAAGAATGGTATTACGTATCACACAGTGATAACTTGACCAAACAGTAATTTTCTGTTCCTTAAATATGGCAGAAACAAGCAGATGTCCTTATTATTATGTTTGTTTCTGAGAAGAAGAACTTTGTCATCTGAAGAACACTGTACTATACAGTTTTGTGATGCAAATTCCTGTGAACAGCAGATGTTTATTTACCCCCTGCCCCTTGATCTAATTCAAGCAAGATTTCTCCTTGGAAACCAAATGCTGGGCTTAGGCTCAAGATCCTGAAGGACATACTTGCATTTGCACTCCTTTTGACCACTGTTTCCATAGACTAGGGAAGGCAATTCCTTAACAGCATTTAGCAAACAACTTGGCTGTAAACTACTAATATATCTTGTTCCTAACAACCTACAATTCCTAAACTTATTACTACTTTAAAGCAAACATTGATTTCTATATTTCAGGTTTAGGAGGAAGAAGGTCTACATCTTTCAAACTGGTCAACCTCTGTTTCATTCCTAGGAAACTTGGTGTCTGGCAAACATTATAAATATTTCAAGAGCTATTAGTGTCTACATTGCACTTGGATAAGAGATTAGAGCAGCTGATTCCAGGTTCCTAATGCCTATCTGAAAAACCCTGAGTTAAGAGAAACTTCAAAAAACACTCCTACCCTAAATGTTAGCATCATTGTTTTAATGCCTGTATGGTCAGAATATTTTATGTGAAAAACGGGCTGATTTAGAGATTTTTTAAAATTTTTTTTTAAATTATTTTTTATAAAGTGTGTTCAATTAAATAACCTTTAACTAGGCAATGGTAACCCAGTAGCTGCCACGGGACAAGTACCATGTGGCCCATAATCCCTTTAACCACGCTGCTTTTTTATCTGTTCTTCCCAAGCGATAGGGAGGGAAGGGAGCCCAGAAAACAAACAAAAAATTCCAGTGTTCAGTTCTCAAATCCGAACTGAGTTCACCAGAACTTTTCAAAGACTAACCACTGATGACTCGAAAGCTGGATAATCTTCAAGTAACAGCACACCTGGGACTGCAGATTTTCCGGTGGCTTTTGATGTCTCTCAATTGACTCTCATAAGATGATTCTTTTTGTCATTTGACAAATGTAGTAGTTTCTTCAAAGTGCTCAGAGGAATAGAGGATAAGCACCCTGGTCTATCACACCTACAGTATAGAGCAAATCAATACATGAGAAAGAAGCAGCAAGAGAAGAATATTATGTGCTATCATTATCTTGCATTACCTGGCAAGAAGTTATCTTTAAGATTTAAGGTACAGGACTATTCTCATACAGTGCCATTCTCCGGAGTGACTAGAAGAAAGGCTTTGTTTTATACAATAGATCCTTCTCTGAATGCACTCCACATCATTCCTGTTAACATCAAATGATAAAATAGGCATTTTTAATTTTAGCTGTCAGGAAGCATATGCTGCTTAGAGACAGGCACTGGATGTATACTAGCACTGCTACTAGATCTGAAAAAAAGTCTAGTGGTTAATTGCACTAAAGGCAGGTAAAATCCACTTTATTGTGAAGACTGTGCTAAAATCATACAAGCAGAAGAGAGTACCAATGGGAAGAATCTGGCTGAGCATCACATGGACAGCAGCATTTCCTTGTCACTTAGTTTCTATTAGTAGAGGAACCAGAAGCAAGGCTTCATTTGAAGTTTTGTTTGCAAAGTTAATTTTCAGACTAGAACTTTGCATGCAGGTCTCCAACAAGAAGAAAAGGGTCCCCAGCTCTCTCCATGGAATGAAACTGGGATGTGTGTCTCCACTGCTTCACACACAGAACAGTTTTATAACATCCCACTAAGCTGCCTGGCTCTCAGTCACATATCCATTAGCCCTCACTAGGATGAGGCCCTGGGAACTGAAACCATGAACATGAGAGAAAGAGTGGGGTGACTCAAATGTTTAACTTCACTATTAGGCTGGGTCCAATAGGAACATACATACCATCAATGTTTGGTGTATGTTTGCAGAGATGGAACAAAACCATGCCCTATTATTAGGTCTTGAGAGTGAACTTATCCTAGGAAACTTACTGTCAGCTGTGGCTTGCAAAAAGATGCTATGTGTTCTATTCTCTATAGCTACATACATATGTGTATAACAGTATATTTACACAATAACAGAGCAAATCATAAACACAAAAAGTAATTCAGCATTTACTTTCTAGAGGTACTTTTACTTGATGTGCCCCATTTTTGATTTCTTCTGGATACTTAACCACATCCTTCATGACTAATCATTTCTTGGAACTGGCATTAATTCAACATATCAAGACAATAGCAAGCAAACGCTTGTAGTTAAAAACAACAGCAAATCTTCAGACTAGCCCATCACAGAGGGGCTTGCTTTTCATATTTCCTGAATTACCTCCACATCCCAGAATGGGTAACATTCAGGGTAGATGAAGTACCTTGACTTGAAATGTGAGAGATGATAGCACATCCACAGTAGGAATGACTGAAACCTGCTGTCAGCCTTCTCATTAAAAAGTCAGGAACTGGGACCATAAATCCTTCAAGGAGAGAAAATATGGTACCATAGAAATGACATGACATGTAAAAAACTAGCTGAAGTAGTTCCAAAATGTTTCCAAGAGTGATGTCCCTAACTGGGATCACATTACTAAGGAAGACAACATATATAACATCATAGCTGGTGTAGAGTAGCCCTGTCAGAGACTGAAACAGTTAATGATTTACACATTCTGAGATCACCAAAAGACTTTTGCAAACTGAAAAGAAGCAGCTGCTCATCCAGCAAAGCCCACTCTTCTCTGAATACTGCCAAAGGACCTTCAGATCAGATAAGTGGGTGCCATTGTCCAGCCATCCTTGGTGCATCCTGAGGAAAGGAAGAGGCTAAGAAGAGACAAGACCTGCAAGTCGGGAAAATCCCTTTTCTCACGCCAGTGTCCTCATCTAACCTGGACTATGTATCTCAAATGTTGGACCCTTACTGATGCTGGCAAAATAGGCAGCTGCAACTGCCTCTGTGACACCATCCATTGTAAAACTCCCCTCCCCGGGGAGGTACACGGCGTTCCCACCTGACCTGGAAGTGTATAATAACTCATAACATCTCTGATATTGTGTGTGGGGCTTCCCCCAGCCCCAGTGGACCAAGACCACCACTTCAACCAACAAACATAGAAGCTACAACTATCGAGTTTCATCACTGCATGGAGTGGGTAGTGACTATATACTTCTTTCCACCCTTATCCTTTCTTTCCTTTTCTCTCCCTTATGCATTTCCTTAAGTGTTACCTTTATGCTTTATTGCTATAGATACTATGCTTTAACAATGCTTTATTGTCATAGATGCTTTAATACTACTATGCTTTAATAGTGTTATATTGCTATGCTTTAATATACAGATGCTTCAGTATTAACAATGCCATATTGCATAGATGCTCTAATATTGCCATGCTTTAATAGTGCTATATTGCTATGCTCTAACATTGCTTTATTGCTATAGATGCTTTAATATTGCTATGCTTTAGTAGTGCTATATTGCTATGCTTTAATGTTGCTATATTGCTGTATAGATGATAACATACATATAGATGTTGTTTTGCTGTAGAATGATAACACCCAAAATGGCAACATACCTTTTTACCTTGGAAACAAAATTGTTCTAAAATAAACCCTACATATATAGGTTTACAAACACCAGTTATTTAGTGTTGTTTCACTCTAATCCACCCCAGGGGATTTATTAATAAGAACCTGGGTTACCGTCCCCTTTCTGGGGCGGGTTGCAACAAGCCCTGGCATCCAGTACACACTGTATTGCCATGCTAGCAGCAGTGCTGAGTTTGCAAGGCCTCAGGAGAGCAGCTTGTCAAGTATGCTTTTTCTCAGCTTCTTTTGAGCTGCCTGCAATTTCCCAACTTTGCTTTTTGATAGCAATATTTCTAATGACCATGTGTTTATGCCTAATTTACTTTATTTTTGCTCCTCTTTGTACAGGACAATAATAGTTTTTACAGATATTGTTCTGTTGAAGACATGGTATGATAGGAGAGACCTCAGAAAGTGTGAGCAAAGAAGGTGGTCTAGAGACGTGAAGGCGTGAGATGGTAAGAGATGGGTGGTAGGTTGGCATGGAAGGCCCCAGCATTATATATAACTCACTGATGGTCAGTTGAAGAAATGCAGACTCAGAGCTGAGCAAAACCTCATTTAGAGGTACAAAGAGAACAGAGAACAAGTATCCAACTTGTGTGAAATACAACTTATATAGGAAATTCTGTTGCACCATGAACTAATCAGTAAAGAGTAAGCAAGGAGTTTGACACATTAACAAACAGAGAAGTATTACCTCAAGAAGCTCCTAAGATGAGAAGGGAGAAATCAACAATATATTCCTCATGGGTGAAGATTTGAGCTGCATGATTCCCTCTTCTTTCCGGAACCTTCAATGCTAAGACCCCAAAGGGCATGGGAAGACAGAGCATAATATCAGAAAAAGTAGTAGATACTAGGAAGTATGTGTATGACAACTCTATCTTATTACACTTTTCCTTTAAAGTACTTCTTCTTTTTCCATAATGACTTCATGTGGGGTAAATAAATATTATTTAATTTGACTTTTAAGATTCCATTTGGACTTATATTCTTGGCATTACACATAACATGTTTCTTCTTTTGCCCTTAAAAAAAATGTAAGGGTAATGATATGTAGATACAATTATGCTTACAGAGGCCATTCCGTGACAGCATTTTGCATAATCAATATGTTTTATTCAAAACAATAATAATTTCCTTCCTTCACCCATCCAAATTTAAAAACAAAACAAAACCAGTCAACCATGTGATTTGTCTTTCCTGGTGCAGTTTCTGTGAGTTCATTGATATTTAGCAGTGTTTGAATGTTTACACTCTTTTGCTTCCTACTTTGTCCAAAACTAAGTTAATTTGTTCCTGTGTAGGGCCTGTAGTGTGACTTAAGCAGTAATAAAGTAAGCAGAATATTTTCTAAATGTTGCTTTCTGTGTGACAGAAATCAATATTTTTCTAATTATCAGTCCAATACCTTAAAGATACTTAAATGACTAACAGTAAACTACTGTCAAAGTGTCATATTGCAATTCACATTGCTGGCTTTCATTTGCATTTTACTGAACGCCAATACTTTCAGTGTCAAAGAAGTTATCAGGAATGCACAAAGAATTGTCCTACTTTTGTGGAAGAAGCAACTCTAGATGGCTTCAGCCCTGGCTAACTTCTTGTTTCACTGGATTTGCCCTGGAAGGTGATCAGTTACATTTGAATTGAAGTGCCCTAAGGAAGTCAGAGAGATATTAAATTTTAGGACCTTTTATTTATTTATTCAAGTCATCATGTCTTTCCAAATCTGAAAATGAGTACCTTGCATGCTGTTTGGAAGTGGCACAGAACGAGGTTCTGATGATCTAAGGCAAATTTTGGCGAGCCCTATTCACTGAATGTTTATCAATAGATTTTCTGTGTCACAGTGGAGACCTGTCTGGCACTAATCCAGGCTGAGCATTAAGTGTAAATGCAAGTGAAATGTTCAGTTCTGCTGTAACAATTTTGCAATCTTCAGTGTATGAATATATACGTATCTAATGGATAAAGAAAATTTGATATTTCTCACCCTACACTGAAGTAGAGGAACATATCTGATATAGAGACATTTAAAATTTCATACACCGTCTGTGTCTTTTTCCTTTGTAACTGTAAAGGCAATTGAAATGTCACATTCTTCACTCTTACTGTTATTACAGTAGTCTCCTTCATGAAAACAGATAATTTAATCAAGAAAATACTGTATTTCAGAGACACTGAGGGGAAAAAATGCCTACCTTGTTCCAGAGGTTTTCCTTGAAGACACTTATTAATTTTTGATTTGGAACATCTGTCTTCTCAGTTCTTCAGAATGACTTGTGCTGTACTTGTTTAACTGTATTATGATAAATTGAGACATGGGATTAGTTTCCTATTAGAAAGGCATTATATTATTTGACTATTCATTATATTCATTCACCTATTATTTGTCTACTATAAAGGGTCCAGGCTTGAATGCCCCTGATGCCCAAGGAAGGGTGAGACAACTTTAATGGGACGCACTTCTGTAAAACAGGACTCGTAAAAACAGTTTAGGGAGTTAATTCAAAATGATGGCTAATGCTAGATTTAGATGGTTAGACTTAGATTAAAAAATTTGCCACTATTTGTCTTTTCTTGAAGTAATGAGTCCTGGTATGTTACAATGCTCCAAACCACTGCAGCCTCTCTTGTGTGTCTTTGGAAGTGACCAAACAAAAACTGACAATAATGAAATCAGCAAATCAGCCCTTACAAAACGTTGACACAATCTTTAGGCAAAGATGCAAGATGAAGTAAGAGAGCATTAAGAAATAAAGCATATGTAGAAAGAAGCAAATGAGAGAGCAGTAGTATATTCTCAAAGTGCTGGAAAGAGCAGAGGCAAGGCACTTTATTTTTATGACTTTTTGGGTGTATTACCTTGCTAAATTCTAACTCTGTTTCCCTTTATACAGTTCCAATTATATTGGCTCACCACACTGAGCAACAATGGGGATTTCTGCTGCCTGGCCTCATTAATATTGAGTTGCCTCTGAGGCTTTCACAGACCATTTGTCACCTACAAACTAAACATGTGCCGGAATGAAGCTACCTCCTTTGGGCTTGAGGAAAAAACAAAACCAAACAAAAATCAGCCAGTTATCCTGTGCCTGTGCAACATGTTTGAGTAGTTTCAGAGTTTGCAGTTGAAGAATGTACATATGGGAAACAAATTTTATCTATATCAAGAAGCACACATGGACAGGAGGCTAACTGGAGTAGGTAGTTGCTGGAAAACAGGCCTGAGTGACATGATGGTGCCCTTCAAGGGCTTTTTGAAGTGGCCAAAAAAGCATCAGGACTGTCTCTTTTCAATTAACTACCTATCTGATACAAGGGTTGCAGTGAGATTGATTATTTCATTTCTGCTAAGTCCTCTGAAAATCCCTAAATACACAGGAAGCACTTTTTTCATCATTAAACTCTACTAGGTAAGTTGTGAACTCCTGTATACCTATAATTTGAAGACATGCTTTAAGTGCCTGGTCTGTAAATAGAAATGGAGATGTGTTGTTAGTAGAGCACTCTGAAGAAATGTGTTTCTTTTTTACCTATGAACAGCTTTTTGGCATCTTACCTGTTCAAAAGAAGTAGAGGTCCTCAAATACTTTTTAAAATGAAAGCCATTCCCGCCTGCCCAAACTCCAAAATACAGCTGTAAGCAAAAGGAGCTACTTTAGCATCAATTTGTAAAATATGCTCCTAAAAAAGTCCCCAGTGCCATGGGAGCTTTCAAATTACATTTGAACTAAATCATTTTTCCTGAAGCTAAATATATTCTAGCCTCCTATGATGAAAAACAGTGGCAGATCAGGCAAGGTTTCTGAACGCAGATGCATTTAAGTTCCAGAAAACTTTACTGAAGCATTCAAAATACAATTTTAAGGAGTTCTCATCAATTTAATAGGCATGTCAATATCAAAGCAAATAATAATGCAGTCCTCAAAATATGTAAATGCTTTGTATACTTAATTTGAGGGCTTAAATTCTACATATTTGAACTTCAAAAAATTTATAAACTTACCCACTAGCATTTAGGTTTGGAAAATAAATTGTTGAGAATCTCAAGATCACAGGGGAAAGGGAAGCTTATTGTCAAAAAAATACAGAGCTGATTGAACTTCCAGAAAATATTTCTCATCCTCTCATTGTGCCCAACAAAACGAACAGAAGAATGAAGAGACAATTTTGTTTTGGTGAAACATGTGGAGCACATAGTAAAGGAAAAATTGATAAGAATAGATGGCACACATGGGTATAACTTGTTTTCTTATTCTAGGTCTGAAGCTCATCGAGAGCTGCTGAAAATTCTACTCTGATCCCAGGTGAATAGACTTGAATGCCCAGTTGTCTGGATGTCATGATCCAGGCAGTTGGGTTCAGCACAAGAAGTCCAAACTGCTGAGCAGCACAGTGGGGTGAAGACAGGCAGAAAATGCTAATGACAGCACACGCTTCCCCTGCAATTACCACCCTTGCTCCTTGCGAATGCAGACCCGGTGGCTCATTAACCTGATCCAGCCCATCTCCTCTTAAAATATTCTCACATTCTGCCTCTCACATCTGACCAGGTTAGCTGTGATTCTCAGTGCATCTTTAGAAATAGGGACTTTTGCTTACTTTTATCCTTTGCCAGAGCCAAATTACCTTTGAGGTGATCCATGCAACTCAGAAACTATCACTAGTTTTCTAAATCCTATAAGCAACAACCAGACAAGCCATAGTACTCCTCCCATAGGTATTTGCAGCCTAAAAGAATCAGTAGCACCTTCTTCTCCGCTCCACATTTCTGTCCCTGATATCAGAGTGTGTGCTTGGCCCAGGTGTCCAGTCTCCCAGAGCAGTTCAGAGTTGTGGAGAAGTTACCAGAAGCTGGTTCTCATGCACTGCACAAGAACACAGGCTTCACAGGATCCCAAAGACCTGAGCTCACTGACTCAGAACAAGTGGTTTGTTTATGTCTAACCACTGGTAAATTAAACACCACAGCAAAAAGAGGCCAACAGAAGGAAAAAGAGAAGGAAAGTTGCACAAAATATTATCAGAAATCAAACTTAACATCTCCCTTCATACAACAGATTACCTGCTTGCTTCAGTTCATGCTTGGGTGACTCCCCATTTTCAAAAATGAGTGATGAAGTAAGCAGGTACCCACTTCAGCTTTTGTGGTTCAAACACTGGAGCACTGGAAGTATTTTATTCCTTCCCCCTTTTTTCCCCAGCTAGTGTTGAGGCCAAGGCAATGACAATTTTTTTTTTTCCAGAGTCAAACTAACAGATGAATCTGTACAAAAGGAGAAACATAGTCAGCCAGAGATATAGCCTGGGCTCTGTTTAGTAGGTGGAATCAGAAATATGGAGACTTAAGCCTATCAATATATTTTCAGAGACTTGTGTAATAATAGCAATTGAGAGCTTTTATAGCTACACAAATCTGTCAAACACCACTTCAATGATATTTCAGGAGGGAATTGGGCAAAAAGCTTTTTACAGAGGTTTAGGGAAGTTCTGTCACACCTGATCTATTAGATACTGCTTTTAAGTATTGCAACAGCACCTCTGTGCCTACGGTAGAAGAGGGAGGGCTATCAGGGAAACCTAGGCTGAAATAGAAAAGACAGCAACTTTTCTGAGGCAGACAAAAGCTCCTCCTCAAAAGCACACTTTTGATGCTAGTGTAGAATGAGGAAACTAGACTTGACAAGAAACAGAGCAGGGATATCCAAGAGGTTCAAACAATGGAAAAAAATATTCACTAAAACAGAAGAAAGTTTCTTTTCCAAAGTGACAAATTCATGTTTATATTAAAAAAAAAATCATGACCTTCAAAACAGAACCTAATTATTCCAGCCACTAGCACAGAGCTGAGGACTTAAACCCTAAACAAAACAGAGTAGCATGTTTTATTTATAAGAAAGCCATACTAAGATTGTTCATTAGTTTCCCTCCTGAGATGTTACGAGACAACTTAGATTTTATTCGCACTGCATATATTTGTAATACATACTGGAATTAAGAAATTTTACAGAAAACAGATTACAATTTTTAAAATATTCCTTTTAGTTGGACACACCAAGGGTTTTAGCTAATTTGCATGTATACATAGGCAGGTTTTATTTAAAATTTATATCTTTCTCTATTTGCCTTTCCTTTTTTTCTTTCCCTCCTATTGGCACAGAAATGGTTTGATTTCACTGACACAAAGCATTATAGTGTTGGGGAGGGCATTCTATCTATCATTCTGGTCTTCACCTTTCTTCTCTCTTGGGTGAGAGTACAAATGGGCTGCCCTTTAGGATGACTCAGCTTCAACATCACCCAGCAGCCAGCTGCCCTTTTAGGTTTGTACCTACTTATCCCAGTCCTTCTGCTTCTTAAATTAAACACTGCTTAGGTCAAAAATAAACTGTCTGACCAGCCAATGACCTTGCTTAGATCCCAGTTTAGCTTCTGAATTGCTAATATCCTTCTACACAAAATATGCCTCTTAAGAGGTGTCAGGGCATTTACTGGTCTTTGTCCCTACATATATTCCTAGACAAGGTGACAGCTGCACAGCAAGCACATCAGTTCTCTGGTTACCATTTATGCTCAGCATGGAAAAATTATCTGGAAATTGCCACTGGTACTGTTTTTGACCTGTGCTCTCTCCCTGTGTTTCCCTTCTACTTTACCAAGTATGTTTAATGGATTAGCAATAACATCTAGAGAGAAAAAGCCCAATAAAACAGTAAAAACAAGAATCAAGGAAACCCTGTTCGTCTGGGCCAGGTGGTTGAGACTTGCTTATTGCTGTGCCCTTCCAATGGGCACAATCAATATATTGAGTGGATGCCACCAAGGGGCTTAATTCCCAGTAAAAGTCTGCTTAGTTTGAGTTGTCCACATTAATTCTAAAGGCACACCCCTCATAACTATTATACCAGCTACGAATCTGAAGAAAACTAGCTGAAACCCAAAGCACTTGGAACAGTGAATAAGGCAAGAACCTCAAAATGTGTTGCAGAGGGGAGAAAGGAAAAGCCTTTGGAGTCTAGAAAAGTAACAGAGACGTTATCTCTGCTTTTATTTTGCCCAGGTAAAAACCCTAACTCAAAATAACATAATCAAGAGTAAACACTTTGTAGGCAGGATGACTTGGAAAAAGTCAAGACCAAGTTACTTCCTTTTTAGGTCTCCTGGCATAAAATTTTAAATATCTCAAATGTCAGAAAATGTCCTGTCACCAACAAAAATTGCTGTTTCCTGGAAAAGCACAAATAAGTTTTTGAGCAAGGTCTAATTATTAAAAAAAAAAAAAAGATAAATACTTGCTAAGATTGTGCCCTCTTTTTGGGTTGTAATTTTTCATGCATTCTGATTACACAGCTGTTGTTATAAATTAAATATCCACCCTAAATCCTGTTCTCTACATTTATTCCAAATATTTGATAGAACTTCTTTGACTTTCTTAACTTTTTAGATAGTGAAAAATGAACAGAGTAGTTTTTAAAATTTTTTTTAAGTACTTTAAATGCTTCCAGTTTAATGGCCATTGCCAAGCTCTATTTGGAAAGATTTTTTTCATTGACATTGAATGACTGTAAATGCGAGAGAGAAAATAAGAGCAAAACCAAGAAAAAAATTACAAACCTACCCTCTCTGATAACAAAAAAAAGTCAGGGGCTTCTGAATACTGGTAACTGACAGGGAGAATATGAGCCACAAAAGAATTTTCTGCTGCAATCTTGAAGATGAAAAGTCAAAGCACTTGGCTGAAACAGAGGATAATTAGAGTTTTTAACAGATAACTGAGGTAGCTTTTGATTTCAGTTTTTCTTCCAGAGAATAGAAAGTCACAGCTGGGCTTAGGAGGAGATAAACGGGCTGAGTGCACCTACAGAATACTGGTATCCTCATCTGGTATTCCCAAGGATATCCCAGATCTACTCTGAAGATGATCTGTCCAGGGAAGACAATCCAGGCTCTCTGTTTCCTTCACATTTTCCAAAAGAATACACTAAATGGGTACAAGTATTCCTAAAATTAGGGATTACGAGCCAAACTGTTTTAATAGAAAGTCGCAAAGAAGCAAATGCAGGTTGCACCCAGAAACTAGTACAGGAAAATACAACCTGGAGTCTAGCAGCAGAATATTCCTCTCAAAACCCCCTGGTTTTATAGACTACCAGCAGCCTTGTGTGTTCCACCCTTGCTATCCCAAGTGGCTCAGTTGCACACAGGGGCTCCAGAACACCTACTTTGACACAGCTTTGATTTAATCTCCCAGGTATGGAGGAAATTTTTCTTCAACATTTCTAACAAAGGGAACCAGCATTTTAGATATTGCTTTCATTTATGCATTACAATTATCCCAGAGCATTTTTTTCTGTCCCTTAGATGAAGGAACCAATCTTTTCATATTTTGCATCATGTCTTTATTTCTCTTCAAGCTCCTGACACATTTCTTCTGCATTTTCATGCACAGATAGTAACACAGCTTGAGCAGTCTATTTTGTCAGGGGAAGGAAAAGGAAAATAAACTTAATTTTGCATGAGGTAAAACAGATCAAGTTACATCCTCCTGTAAAAGAGAAAATGGTCTGGATCTCATGCTGCTAGCAAAGCTAAGTCTTATTCTGAAAGCTGACTTGGTGCTTCTACTTAATGTTTGCACCCTGAAAAGTGAATCAAAGTAAGTTTAAAAGGCTGACAAGCCTTTGCTTCCACCTTTCAGTGGAGGAGATGAAGCTGAAAGCAGCAGCAGCATTCACTGATGCTGGCCTCTTGAATGAATTTAGTGTCTACAGAGACAAAATAAAAAGCAAAATCAGTCCTGTAAGATGAGAAAATGAGAGGAAAAAAGAAATAAAACAAATGACTTTGACAGGTAAATATAAAATAAACTGTAGAACATAGTTAGAAATGGCAGACTCCTTCCAAATACTACTAAGTGTGAACACTGTCAAAAATATAATTTAGAAAGTAATTTAGGTTCAATGGTTAGCAATCGTTTACCTACCTGTGCCTACTGCTGGTCCTCCTCTTCTATGTTTTCATTAACTCGGCAAAGTCACATACATTTGCAGAGGGAAAAAGCCTTGCTGTTATCACCCCCTAGAGAAATTGTAGAGAGAATTCAAACCTGTGCACACGCAGAGACAGGAGACGGTAGAAAGAAGTAAGTGGAAAAAACCCCATTTATTTGTTGTCTCCCACGATACAACTCATTTAAACATGAGGAAATATAAAAAATGCAGTGGATGTAAACTTAGGGAAGTATAATCATCTCAATTGCTTAAAATCTTTTCTTGGAGGATTGACAGAATTTGATCCCAAAGCTACTAAATACTTCCACCTTGGTAATGGTAAATATGTAATTAACGGCAAACTATTCAGTTGATCTTTAGAGGTGCCAGTGGGGTAATTGTCAAGAACCTTTCATTCAGCTTGTTCTTAATATGGTTTGGAACAATTACACTAAAAATAAACAGAATGGTTTTCCAAAAGTATGCCATTGTTGACTTTGCACAGGAATGGCCAGGGTCCTATAAACCAGGTGTTGCTGTAGCATATTGGAAACGAAAGGCAACAATTCAGAATTTGTATAAGTGATATTATGCACACTACAGTGCCTCGCTGATTCGTGCAGAAGAGGTTCTTCGTAGCGCTTTAATTGGCACTTAACTCCTTTTACAGCTTGTTCACTGAGACAGCCTGCATGAAGTAGTCAAAGTGTAGCTGTGAGTACTATAAAACACATCTTTACAGGAAATAGGAACATTCATTTGATAATTGGCATGAAATCTTGGCCATATTAGATTTAAAAATCATTAGTCTCGCATCTGTGAGATGTTGAGTGCTTTTTTACCTGCGGGCATGCACAGCAACCAAGAGCACTGGCTAAAGCGCCTGGAGGCACCTGTCAGTGTGAGCTGCCTGGAGCCAAACCTGGCTCCAGCCCCTGCGGATCACCCTCCGAGCCTCAGCCACATGCACAACCCTAACAAAAATTACCCAGAGGTTTCTTGGAGTCAGCAGTATATTCACCCACTCGTGTTACAAGGTGTCTCACAATAACTCCATTTCAAGTGACAGCATACAGTTTGGCTGCAGACCTAGAGGTGCGGGAAGAGTAGCAAATAATGCATTCTGCAACGAACAGAAAATACTTGTTAACAAACCCAACATGTTCCTTAGGAGCAGGCTGGCTACTGAATCTTTTTGACAAAAGCAAGAGGGGAAGTGCAGGGAGATGGGATAGCAGGCCTGGATAGGTACAGATGAAAAGATGGCTGCCTCCCAGAGACAGGATTTCATGGCTTCCAGACGGCGCGGGAATAACGAAAATGTATTTTGGTTCACTTGAGAGTCATTGCTTTCCAATTCTCTCTTCTAGGAAGCTTGGAATTCAATTTTTAATTGTAATGACAAAGTAATAACATGTTTATTTGCAATTTATACATGTCTATACACACACACACACACACACACACACACATATACATATACACATGCACATTTCAAGGAGAGGTACTTTTGAGTTTTGTTTTGGCCTTTTCTTTTATAAGGATTGGAAAAGTGATTGGGAATGAGAGAAGGAAATAAATGTGCTTTCACAGGAAGGAGAATATCCTCCTTTTAAAGCAGTTGTTTACTGCTGCTAATAAAATTCAGGTCCATTGCCACGGAGAAATCAGTTGATCAAATGGAAAAGTTTGCTTTCATTTTTTTAACTGAAAATGTACAGAACTGTATGACAAACTAATATATTTAGATATTTTCATTTTGTGTTTATACTTTACACTGAACCACTCTCTCCCCTCCTCTTCTGCTTACCAGTGAGCAATTACTGTAGTCTCGCTTGGTAAGCAAGATTCTTTTTAAAATAAGGTATCCCTAAATAGTGATCGCTCATCACTATCGATGCTGATTTTAAACAGTCCTAAAGTCTGCAAGTATAGAGGTCTATGAACAAAGTGTGAAGATAGACAATAAAATGCTACTGAATTTTATTGGCAATTATAAGCTTAGCTAGCCTTTGTAAACTACAAGCACATACTAAACAGCAATATGAGAATGCACACAATGCAGCAAAATAGTGCCAGCAGGTTGATACTGCATATCAATCTTCAGCCACGTTTTTGCCTTTTAACTTCATTAGCCTTTTTTTACTGATGATTGAGAGGAAGGGATGCATCCTATGAAGGAGTACACTAAATCGTTATAACCTTTTCTTCAAAGGGTGGATTTTACAGATTGCTCAAGACATTACAAGCACATACAGTGTTTCTTAATACGTTAAGGCCTGTGTAATGGATTACTATAGTTTTGATTAACTTACCTTCTGACAAAGCAATAACTCGTGGGTCTACAATGCACAGCACCTGCTATTTGCAACATTAAATAAGTTCCTCAAAATATGGTCTGCCACCCAGTGCCAGTGTAGAATCCACAAGTTTCTTCTCATCTCTGCAGTACTGTTTTCGAAAGGATGACTTATTTGCCTTTGAATGGCATAGGACTGTAGCAAAGGAACCTTAATGTCTCCATCCAAACTGTCCAGTATGCATACCTAATAAATATCATAAACAAATACACCACAGCCACAAGCTGTTCTGTGATTCATACAAGTGGGTTTGCTAATTCAACCTGACAACTCAGCTGATTAGACAAATAAAGTGTCTTGGATAACACCAGTATCGATAATAACATTTTCCAAATGGGACAGCTGTATTTCAAGCTGAACGTAAATATACAATTGCAGACTGTTAAAGACCATGAAAAAGCTTGTACAAGAGCTAACAGGAAAAAGCAGGTATTTTATTGAAGACTGGCTCTTTTGTAGTCCTTGTTTGTATTAGTGGTTTCTGGCTGATACCTTAGTAAGGAGACATGTCAATGTATAGGGTAAACTTGTGAGCAAAGCACAAGAGGCTGAGCTCTGCTGGGCATTTTAACTGTGGAAATGGCAACACGGGTTAGCCAAGAGAGGTGTTAAAGCTGCAAATGGATCCTCCTTTCTCCATTTCTCTGACTTGCCCCAGGAAACACAGTATGCCCAAGGGACAGGACAAGGATGAAGGACCAAGGCTGGAGACACTCACTGCGGCAGCCTCGCCGTGCATCAAAGGATGGGAGAGTGTAGGGGCAGAGAAGGAGAAAGTCATGGCCATTAGAAACTCCTATGAAATATAAAATATAAAGACAAAGGTTAGGAACTGCTGGTTTATATGGTGCATTGCAAAAGGATGTCACGAGCCCCCATCAAAGAAGCTCTTGGAACTCAAAGGAGACAATCTGTAATGTTTCTGATGCCTGCTTGAAATATTTAGCTGCAACTAAAGAGAACTAGAAAGCACTCAAACTGCTCAAGGGAGAATACTAAGATGAAAGAAGATACCATTAAGATAATTTTGCATACAGGAGATCAGTACAAGACAGCTCTCCTCTAAAAAAAACCCAGCAATTTTGTGATCTTTAAAATTAATTTGGATACTCTCATTGCTTTTACAGAGAACTTTCCACAGAAAATTGAAATGGGAAAGGGTTTTTAGAATTAAGAATGATTTGAGATGATGTGACAATGTTCAAATGATGCTGTTACATTTGAAGAGTGAATTAGTCTCATTACCAGGCTCTTCTTTTTTTCAGTAGCACAGAATTTTTAAGAGCAATTTTGCAAAAATTATCAGAAATGTCCATTTATATAATAGCTTCCTGTTATTTAAAAAGCTTTTATTGACACTATAAAGTGTAAACTACTTGAGAACATGAAAACTAACAATTGACGGTGGATTTGATATTATCCTAAAATTGAAAAAAAATAATGAGAATGATTTCATGAATTCTCAATTGTTCCAAAGAGTCTGTTTCAAACCAGCAACTAGCAAAATAAGCAAAATTTATTATGTTAGAGATTATTTTTCCCCAAAGCCGAAAATATTAAAATTGAGCCTAAACATGTTTTGTTTTGTTTTGTTTTTTTTTTTAACAGTAGAAAACAGCCACCCAAAATCTGAAAAGTGCATATTAGAAATGGAGACTGATGCTTTTTCCCAGAAATAAGCAGAATAAGCATAGAACTTGAGGTTCCTTTTTATGTGCAATTTCAAATGCTGCAAAATGGATAAATATGTGCAGTGCTGGGAACCAAAAGCTGTGCTTGTCAGTGCACCTGCAACGGTACATCTTGGCCGAGGAAAACTTTAAACGTGTTACAGCTCCACCTACTGAACCAAGAAGAAAGGATCTGAAGGGGTATAATTGGTCAATGTAATGAACTGGAGCAACTGAGAATCTATGCAGACCCTGAGACAGACTTTTTATTGTTTTTGACACAGCTGTCTCATCAGCACTTACACTCCTGCTCAAGATCAGGTAGTATCAGATACAGTAAGCCATACTAAAGTAGTGGGAGTCAATCAACTTGCCCTATTAGAAGCAGCAGCCTGTTTTTGAAACTCCCAGGAATTTTAGCATACTCATTTCTGCATTTGCTTCTAGTCATTGACAAAAGTCAAAGTTTGTATGCACAGCCCTCACTTTAGAAGGATGGTGCTACTCTGATGGTTTTGATGAAGCAACATGTACTCTGTGTACTCAAGGACTATGAAGTGAACAAGTATTTGTTCCCCTTTTTGTTGTCCTTTTTTTGGTGTATGACAAAAACTAAAGAAAAGGTTGACCAACATGAAGTTCACTTTAAACTGGAGGAATAACATGGAAGGTAAAAAAAAAAATCAACCTTGTAAAGAAATATAACCATGTAGTTACAGCTTTAGCAAAAGATTCACCTCTTTAATCTAATGACAGTAAGCCTGAGTCAAGCCTGCTATTTCTGTGAATGCTGGTCTTATATATATACCCTGTAGGTTCATAGAGTTGCTCAGAGCTAGAAATTCTGGGTATTGCAGAAACCTTTAAGACAACAGCAGGTCAGCCAAGTACTTTCCTACACCTTGGGACCATGTTGACAGTGGAGAAATAAATGAAAGATGTTGAAGCAAAAGTTCTTAAGCAATAACTAGTGTTTAGCACTTACTAAGAAAGGTAAAAAGGAATGTGGCAACATAGCAGAATAGGAAGAGCATGAATAGCATAAATCTTTCATGCCACCTGAAAGATTCTTATAATTAGTCAAAATAGCGCTCTCTGACTCTGAAGGCCAGAACATTTAAGTACTGCACCTGAAGCAGTGCAGTGTTGAACAGTATGACAGATAGAGAGGCAAATAATGAGGCATTTAGTCTAGATGATTACCAGAGTCCAAACACCCACAGAGCACTGGCAAGAGCGTAGAACAAAACATGCAGAACCTGGAACGTCAAAACAGAATGGTAATTTTTTTAAAAAAAGAACCTTTATGAAACATAAACCAAACAAGAAATGACACCGATAATAACTGTAAATTGAACATATGCCTAATGTTTTCATGCTGTAACTAAACAACCTAAGTGCAGGAGAGATGATAGCTGAAAAGAAAACATTTACATCAGTGAGTAGGGAATGTGGAGTCAGGCTCCTTGAAAGGTAGACACAATTGTGTGCATCTTGGTCCTGCATATAGTGTGCTTTGCTTGCCACTTGTCTGTCTAAAGGAATTTTCTTGACAAATATAGTCTGAAGTGCAGACTTGGATCCCAAGCCAGCAGAAAAGGTAAGCGTGGGAGGAAGGCAGCTGATAAGAAGCCAATCCTGAAATAACCAGGAATGGATGAAGATGGCAGTTTCTATCGACACAGAGAAACAAGACTTATAATTGGAAATTTATAGCATAAGCAACCCCTTTTTCATCTTTGATTCTTATGGACTCAGTGAATGAAGAAAAAGAGATATAAAAGCAAGGAACACAAACATCCCTATTAAGATTGTTGGACAGTAATGACAGCATTCAGGACTCTTCTGAATTGATGTTTTGTGGAGAAGCTGAAGAACACGGAGAGCAGATAGGTTTTAGCTGACATGAACAACAGACGTGACTCTTTGTGACATTTCCACTATTGAACAAGTTACAAAACCAATTTATAAATTAAAAACAATGAAGAATCGATGGGACTGATATTTTTTTACCTTACAGTTGCCTCTCCCCACTAAATAAAAAGATTTTGAAATAGCACACATTGGTGGAGGGAACAAAAAGAAGCAGGTAAAGACCAACTGAACAAAGTTCTAATCTCTTGGGTGAAAGAGATGATATATGGAGTTGATTAGATTTAATTTTATTCTAATATCACTTTCTCAATTTGTAAAAATGTAAGAATGTAGCAGCACATTATAAGATCTAAAGAGATTCTGATTTCATAAGAAAAACGAGGAAAAGCAAATATAATACATTAAAAAATAGAATTGGCAATAGGTACTTAAAATAGAACAAATTACAGAAACGTCCATTAAAGATGACTGAGAACCAAGATAATGGGCTTAATATCTAAAAAGTGATTGAGCAAAGACAGAACAGGCAAATGAACTGAATATAACCCTAGAAAGAGATGAGACTCTGAAAATTATGGGAAAACTGAATATTGTCACAATACCACATATTTAGAACAAAGTAATAGTCAGTTTATCTTCAAAACCAATTATAGTTTTTGGTACCTCAAAAATTATTTTAATATTTACCTAACATTGGCAGCGAGGGTGGCGCTGAATGATTGTTGTTCCAGGAGTCTCTAATCACAATGTGCTGCGGTGGCCTTGCAGCAGGGAGGGTCTCCAGCCTGACGAAAAATTACAAGTGACTTTCAGAGGTCATCTAGAAGTTACCAGTTAACTTGCTTTCTGCTGGAGAAACTGAAAGGCTTAGGTTCCTGCAATCCTTTCTGATCCAGAGAGCTTTCCAATTCAAAACAGGAAACTTTCAGGGACTAATTTTTTGATTACTTAAGAGGCAGACACCTTGAGACTCCAAGCGATGAAAAGCAACTCCTCAGGGCAGGAGCTAAGGATTTCACTATGTTAATACCACAACTCTTCAACATTCACTTTCTTCAAGCCAGTAGGCTTTAATGTGCCTCTTTATCCCTCTAACTTTGTGCTCAATATTTTCCAAAATGTCACCCACACTTTGATATCTTTCTCCCTTACAAGTGTACCTTTTAAGTTTTATGTGTGCCACTCTCTACTGGGCTCAACAACTGACTTTA